>NC_050185.1:24655616-24878116 GCF_008315115.2 Sander lucioperca
TTTAAGTACTTTAAAAACGTTAATATATTGTTAAATTTAAATAATTTTCTATTTAAAAAAAACAATGTAATTTCTGGTTTTTCAAGAATCGATTTAGGAATGAGAATCGTTTTTAAAGTACCGGTTTGAGGTTGGAGGTATGTGGTCAAGAATATTTGTGATATTTCATTTTCTCTGTCTCACCCAGCCCTAGCCTCCTGGATAAATTACTTTAACGATTATTACGGTTATCTAAGTAGTGGCTGATTTATGTTGCAGACATGGGGGACTCGAGTCACATGACTTGACTCGCAAATTTTAGGACTTGAGACTTGCTTGATAAACATTCATAAAAGACTCGACTTTGACTTGATATTCATGACTTTGAAAGTCAAGTCATTTGACTCATGTCGGTTTAATAAATACATATATATTTTTCCCCTCTGATATTGAGGAGGAGTTAACTTTAGGATTTTAGTGCTGTTGCATGTGCGGGTTGATATGATGACGCGGCACGCGGGGGCAGACCTGCAGTAAACGAGAATGGCTACGGCTAGTAACTTAACGTCATGGATCCCTCAGCACCGTAAATAATAAAGTTCGGCTATAAGGATTACACATCTGACCAGGCAAAGAAGAAACGAATGGCAGTCTGCAAGGTCGGCACTACAAAAAATTCCGACGTCAACCACGTTGAATTTCAGACACTTCAAATCGGGAGAGATTCGGGTTCCAGTCCCCATATACAGCTGAACCACTATTTGGACGTTTGTGATGGACAGAACTCCCTTCAGTTTTGGGCCCTGAATAAGCACACCCTTCCCTCTTTGTTCAAGGTGGCGGTAAGAGCGAATAAGGCACACACGGGCGCACGCACACACTTAGAAACCATTATACTTGAATTGTTTGAATGAATTTCCTGATTTGATGTCATGTTTGAGGCATATTGAACAAATATGTTAATTTATTTTTGGCCTAATATCAGTTTTAGGCTGTGCTTTTTTATTTGTATAAATTTAAACTGTTCAGATATAGGTGTCTTGGACGCAATGTCTTTTGAATATTGAGTCGGAAAAATGCCAATAAAACTCCAGCAGTTCATAACCACTGTCTTTAGCTTGTTTTTTTAAATAGAAACGTTTGTATGACTTGACTTGTGACTTGTTTGACCAAAGCTATGACTTGACTTGCTTGATTGTCACAAAAAAATGACTTGGACTTGCTTGAGACTTGAAGGTTAAGACTTGCCCATGTGTGACTTACTCCCATCTCTGCTATCAGGGTCATGGAGCAATAACGTTTTCTTATTTCTACAGCTTTCTTATGTATCACATCCTGGTTTTAGCCCTGTATTATTATTTGATCCTTCCTGATGTTGTAGTTCATCCAGTACCTGCTCCGAAGCTGGTTCCCAGTGCAGCCCCCAGTCCTCCGGTGGCCGGCTTGTTCCCAAAAAGACTCCCGGCAGCAGGGTTTGCACCAAAACCTGCACCAAGCGAAAAACAAAAACACTACTCAGTAATGAAAGTTATTAATGAACCAACAGGTCACACATCTCCACCCTGAACACCAGCAGACTCACCGAAGGTGGAGGTGTTGGTTCCCGTCCCCAGCGTGAGGGCGGGTTTGTTGCCAAACAGCCCGGTGCCGGTGCCAAAGGAGGGGGTGCTTGTGGTGGTGGTGCCAAACCCGGCTGTCTTATTACCGAATAAACTCTACACACACACACAAACAAACAAACATTACGTACACTCACAATGTAAAAAAGGCCCATAAATAAGCTGCGGCCCAGTTGTCAGGGCTGTATAGGCAACGGGAATTGAACGTCACTATGCTTTGCCACTGCCTTAATGGCTGCATACAGTAAGTATTATATTGATGGCATCCTTTGTAAATGCATACGACTTTATATAGTACTTTAGTTTGATATTAAGGAAACCCGAGTAATTTAGTTCATTTGTTCAGTTAGGAATACGTATAATTTTATCCTGGCTGAATCCAAGAATGTGAAGTCTACTTAATGTTGGATTGGGTTGTATGCCTTAAACCATGTGCTTTCATTTTCTGTTTACAGAAGAACAGGTTTCCAGATTTAGTCTGAACTGAATAATTACCCTGTGCATTGCTGTACCTTAAATCTAACGCAATAAAGCGCAGTGAACTAATACTGGGGTCCTGTCAAATGCATACTGACCGATGTAATGAAGCGAATGTCCATACAAAGAATCAGCTAATACAGTTCATTTAACTTCCTTCAGTTTACACAATGACTCATCACGTTAGTACAGTGCTAAGCATAAGTGAACACACCCATGCTAAAGATGACTAAAACGAGGAATCCATTTTTTTTCTTAATGCCTTAAATTTAAAAAAAAAAAAAAAAAAAGGAGGAAAAATCCACCATACCTAGAGATTGGCATGGGGTACTTTCCATAAAATCATCTCTCAATGCAAATCAAACCAGCTATTAGGCTAACTGACATAAAAACCATGTTAATCTCTAGGTATGGTGAAGGGTATGTGATGATGTGGGGTATGGTGAAGGGTATGTGATGATGTGGGGGTATGGTGAAGGGTATGTGATGATGTGGGGTATGGTGAAGGGTATGTGATGATGTGGGGGTATGGTGAAGGGTATGTGATGATGTGGGGGCCAAGGGAACTTTATCAGGATGCATAGTATCCTGGATCCATGAAATAACTGGCCTTTCAAAATAAAAGTCTGCCTGCCTCTATGGGAATTTAACATAGGGGTGTACTGACTTATGCTCCCTGTATTTTAAGGAAGAACATTTATTTATTTACGAAACATTATTCATTCACCAAGAAAATTGGTGTCCTTAAAGATTGGATTTTTCCTAACTTTTTTTAATTTAGGCATTAATTATTTCCAAAAGATGATTTTTTATTCCTCTTTAGCATGGGTGTAATCACTTACGCTTAGCACTGTATATGATGCTCATGGAGAAGTGCTAAGTTTCAAGAGTGTAGACTGAAAGGCAGCTGACCTTCCTGATTGGTTCAACACAGGTGTAGCAGAAATTAAAACTTGTGTAACCCTGTGTCTCGACCACAAGCATGTCAGTATGATACTGCCTGCCTGTTAAATGGGGCTCCTACAATTTGCCTGGTTTGTACCTGTGTGCCAACAGCTCCGAATCCAGTGTTGTTCGCGCCGAACAACCCGGTGCCCGTCCCAAAGCCGCCAGTGGCGGCGCTCGTCTGAGCTGCGCCAAACAACCCACCCGTCTGCGGCGCCGGCGTGTTCCCAAACAAACCCTGAATCACAGGAGAGGACCGGTGTGACAACATCCTCAAAACTCAGACGTCAGTTACAAGGTGAGCACATTTTTCATTTCAAGACTAATCAAGCCTGCACAATAAATCGTTAAAATCGCGATCTCGATTCACCCCGTTCGCGATTTAATTTTGTTTTTTGTTCTCCTTCAATTAATTTATTGAAAGCATTTGACATTAACATTTAATGTTAATAATTATGTAATAATTATGGCCCTGATACAGGCTCTATCTAAACTCCTGAACATGTCTTTACATGTTCAGGAGTTTAGATAGAGCCTGTATCAGGGCCATATTTAGTTCAATGTGTTATAGGTCACTATTTTTGGTAGCCTACTGCACTTAAATGGCCAGTATGTACGTTAATTTCTTTATTCATTGAAGCCTCTATGTTTACAGGCTTGTGAGGATGTGCAATGTGCTATAGGTGCCAAAAAAGTCTATGTTTGGTACTGCCAATTTGTTTTGTTTTGTCATGGTTCATGTGTGCAATAAACATTACACTTCGTGTGAAAAAAATCGTGACAGACACTCGTGATATCAATTGTAAGCAAAAAAATCGTGATCCATATTTTTCCCCGAATCGTGCAGGCCTAAAACTAATCAGACTAATTACTGGACGTCAGCGGGACAGATCCAGTGTTGAGGTTTAAATCCTCACATTTTCCATTATCCACTGTAGGTTGTATGAGATGAGGAAAACTTCTATGTCAATTAGCAAATTGATCATATAAAATAAAACCCAGCAATCAAACATAAAGGCTAATCTCACAGTTTAAATTGAGGTTCTGTTTGTGTCCAAACTGTGATGATGTTTGTGGATTTATTATCATAGGTTTACATTCTTTAATCATATATTTAGTGTTTAACATAATTCCAAGCTGCACATTAACAGACATCCATGAGTCTGACTCTGAATTGAAGATCTTAAAAAAAATGTATCAGAGTTTATTCAAAGCCTTTTATGAACTAATTACATATATAGACTTATGGCAAAGCTGCGTAGAGAAACAAAAAGATTCTCACTATGCTGCTGGCGTTGGCCTGTCCCATCGTGTTGGTGTTGCCGAAGGAGAAGCCGGTGCTCTGTGTGGTGGTGGCCTGACCGAACGGCTTGAAGAGGCTGCTGGCTTGTTGCGGTGGCTGCTGCTGACCAAACAGACCGCCTGTGGTTGCACCGAAACCGCCAGCAGGTGCTGAAAAAGAGGATAAAAACACAGCATGTTGCTTTACTAACTCCCAACATTTTTAGGGCTGGGTATCGCCACTAAAATCGATTCAATTCCAATTCACAAAATCCCAAAGTGTTTTGATTTCTGATTCCATTGGTTCAGGGATATTTCAGTTATAAAGCCATTTTAGCTTGAATATGGAAGTTATTCTAAAGGCCCAGACACACATCGCCGACGGCCAAACATCAGCAGAAAAGTCAGTTGTGGCGCTTTTCCATTACATGGTACCTGCTCGACTCGCCTCGACTCTACTTTTCTGGTTTTCCATTACGAAAAAAAGTACCTGGTACCTGCTAACAGGTGCTTTTTTCAGTACCTCCTCAGTCGAGGTTCCAAGCGAGCTGAGGCGAGCCGAAAAGGTGACGTGAAAGCGACGAAGCTGCCTCCAGCTTCTTTAGAAACTAAATGTGTCTTCTGGCAACAACACACACCTGAGGCGGTACTAAAATCTGCAACGGAAAACGGACGCACAGTGTGTCGAGTCGAGGCGAGTAGAGTCGACTCGAGCAGGTACCATGTAATGGAAAAACGCCATTGGACTCATCAGTCTCCCCGAGTTGGTCCAAAAAGTTCCTCAGAACACCGAAGAGACGAGACGTAACACGTCTCCATAACAGCAGGCGGCGCTAATCTGGATTGTCGCCCAAAAATGAAACCCGACAGATGATTGGAAGAACGCGTCACATGGGTCTTTTTTTCTCCGGAAATTCACAGCCAGACTGTCATGGCGGCTCGTTGAGAATACGATCTCATATTGGACTAAAATAGTTCACCGAAACGTGTTTCTGAAAACATTTGAAGAGAGAAATAGGCCGTGCAGTTGCTGAATCTGTCTTCATTTCAGATCAACAAAGGTCAGTTTAAAAGATTTTCATCAGATTTTGAGAGACTCTAGTCACGCTCATCCCGCTCCCCGTTTCCTGGTTAGCTCTCCACCAATCAGATGGGTCATTTGAGTCCGACTGCTGGCAGTGCCCGCCCCACCAATTATACATGGCAAATCGGCCAAAATGAAGGCCGACGGCTCCTCAGACGGACGACGGCACGGAACACACCGAACAGACTCGAGTCACCGACCTCACCAGACTGTCCAACGATTATCGGCTCGGTGTGTCTCTGCCTTTAGAGAACTAATGCTGTAAATTGTACAAGGAACCCTCTAACCTGCTGCATTATTACAAATATGAATGTTGTCATTATGAAATTACCCCGAAAGAAAAAAGTGGCTACTTTGTTTTTTTGGACATTTCCTACATGGAACAGTCTGTTGCAAGATCACACGGTGCAAAACAAAAGAACTTGACTGTTTTAGTCAACGCCACAGAAAGTGTAAAAACATTACTTTAATGTACTATCTGTATACAAGTCCTGTGGGTTGGAGGGGTTGTAAGTGTGTCTCATGTCTAGGGCTGGGTATCCTTTGGATTTTTACTATTTCCGATGCCAAACATGTACTTTTAAAACGATTCTGATTCCTAAACCGATTCTTGGAAAACTGAAAAATGACATCAAAGAAAGGCTCTTTTATAGTGTGTTGCCACACGTTTCAATAAATTCTACGTGCTTCCCCTTTGCACGTAATCGTTTTGAAACATTTGTTGCATTTTGCGATGTCGGAATCCTTGGGTGTGAAATACAGCCACTTTCGACCGCTTCGCTTCAGGTATTTTAAATGTACTAAAAACTACCGGTTGCGTAGGAAGCTGCTCCGTAGTGGAACCGGATTTCGGTACGCAACCCTACTCATGTCTTCGTTGTTGTTGGTTTGTTCATATGTTTATATAAATGTTATATAAATACCAAAGCAGTTACAGAGACAGAAATATTTGTACAAGTGCTTTCTTCAGAACACATGGTGTGATGCAGAGACGGAGACCTAAAGCCTGTGAATCTGTGAAAATGGCCATGGCAGTTTATCCCTCGCCAAAATCTCGCCCAACGTTGGAGCGTTATGACATGTATACCCTAGATCGTCTAGTGTCCTACGACACCAATAAATAAATAAATAATCACTATAGCTTTCAATTGGAGCTTCTTTAAAGAGGAATCTCAGGATTTTATGAATCAAATGAAGATCGATTTGATCACACCACATTAAGGGTATGCGTGAGTTGTTACTGAGCTTTATTTTATTTTTTTTATGTACAAACAATTTCAATATATCATACAGCAATCTAAATAAAAGACATCTTATTTTTTTGCAAGAAGAGTGCCTTGGACCTGTCTTTTTTGAAGATCGATTTGAATCAGAAAATCGATTTTTTTTAAGCCGGCCTAAACATTTTGTGGTTAATATATATATATATATATATATATATATAAAAATACGGTAACACTTTACTTGAAGAGTGACATGACACTGTCATGACAGTCATGACACATGAACGCTATCCATAACTTGTCATGACAAAAACCGAATGACACTTAGCGTTATGTCATAAACGTTTATGACTTGTTTATAATGTTCATGACACGTTCATGACAGTGTCATGTCACTCTTATGTAGATACCTTCAAGTAAAGTGTAACCAAAAATATTACTATGACACCTAAAAGAACCCAAGAGGTTGGGTCACCATCAGGTGTTTGAGCTGAGGAAACGTCAACACTGTGGCGAGAAGAAGCTTCTGTTGTCATCACCCCTTACCTGCTGCACCAAAGGTGCTCTTGTTCTGCCCAAAGGAGAAGTTGGTGTTGGGGGCAGCGGCGCCGAACAGGCCAGTGGCGGCACTGGACGTCGCCGTGGCAGCACCGAACAGACCGCCCGTCGGCGCAGCCATCGGGTTGGTTGGACCCTTCCTGCCCGCCTGGTAGTCCTCCAGCCTCAACTCCTGCAGGGAGATACATCAGTTTCAACAGACGGTTCGACGTCTTTTCACCTGCAAATCACCAAAACTACACCTGACTGATCTGAGTCGTTCTAGGCTGCTCCAACAATAATCTTGAACTTTGAAAGGAAAATAAAATGTTTTCCGCAAACCTCTGCTCCATGAAATGTATTAATCTCCACTTTAAATAAAGGCTGCGTGACTAGAAGTCCGCAGCTGTCCACCGAACATGGAAAGTATGTCCAAGCCTCCTGGGTGGGGAAACTGGGACTGCATTTATACATAGCGCCTTTCTACCTTACTTTACAATTTGCCTGTGACTCCTATGCCTACTTGTAGGTTAACGGTTAATGATGATGATGAAATTAGCACTCCTAGTTTACATTAAATTAATTATTAATCCTATCTAGGGTTAGTAACCCCATAAGAATCCCTAAAAGCTAGACCTGCAAAGATTAATAGCTTATTTGAACTATTTAATTATTCACCAACTATTTTCAAATTTCTGATTCAAGCTTCTGACGAGAGGAACACACTGCACGCTTAAGTGCCGCGAAGTGTAGATGCGTGTCTGATCGTGCGCCTGGCTGTTCCTACCAGACATGCAGTTCTCCGTGCAGGTCACAAAGTGATCCTTCTCCTCTCCACTCTACGAGGCGACACTCTCACTTCCTGTGTGTGTGTGTGTGTGTGTGTGTGTGTGTGTGTGTGTGTGTGTGTGTGTGTGTGTGTGAGAGAGACACTGTCTGTCGGGCTCTCTTTCCGTGTGCCTAATTGCGTGTCTCGCTGTAGACACGTTGTCTTCATGTATGTGATAACCTGACACATTCGCTCGCGCAAGAAGTAGAAGAGACGCCAAAATGATCGCTGCTCCGTGCGGGCTGCTCTGAGCCTTATCACAGCTGGCTTGGCCGGACAGATTGAGTAACATGTTCGCCAAAAATTATAATAGCTCCGCTTTACAGCACTTCACTGTGCTTTAGCGTGCGGTGTGTTTCTGGCCTTAGAAGTGAATATCTTCTTCTTTCTTCACTCCTCTGTGACAGTAAACTGAATATCTTTTAGTTTTGGACAAAACAAGACATTTGAGGACATCATCTTTGGGAAACAATGATCTACATTTGTTCACAATTTTTAAAAATCGAGAAAATAGTCGACAGATTTAAATCGACAATGACAATAATCGTCAGTTGCAGCCAAACTAAAAGCAGCAGCCGACCCGTTTGTGTGTCGGCAACACAAACTCACCTCCAGGGATTTGTTCTCATATTCCTTCATGGCTGTGATGCACTGGTGCTTGGTGTTGATGCTCGTGGTCACGCCTGCTTTTACCATTGTGTCACTTCCTGTTGGAGGCTGAAGGGATTTGACAAGTTTCACAAGGTCAAAATGCTTATTTTGTCCATCACTTAGCTTTTTCCTTTCTGTTCATACTTACTGTATACAGTGAAATTATACAATACAAGCGCCAGGCTGCAACTTTAGATTAAAACAAAGCCAATTATTGAGATGTTTTCCTAACAAATGTCATAGTATTTTGTGTTTTTACTGTTTCACCACAATCACGGTTAATGTTTTCCAGCTGAGAGCAGCTCCTGCATTTATTGCGAGCATTGCATTGTGGTAGAATAGCGACCAATGACACACACAAAAATCTAAACATTTTTAGGATGGAAACTAGGGCTGCACAATATATCTATTTTTTATCGTCATTGCAATATTAACTGCACAATACATATTGCGAAAGGCTGCAACATATCACTCAGACTTATCAGCAGAAAACTGCATTTCAAAATGTAACTGTCACCTTTTTCCGTGCTGCCTTTTAAGTTCAATTCAATGTTTAATTTGTTCAATGAAAGAAAGTTGGAAATTATTTCCTTTCATTTGTTTTAAATTCAACAAGCAATTGTTGTATTTCAGCAGAACATGAAACGGCAGCAGAAATGCAGAACAGAGTACACTTTAATATCTGTTTATTTATCGCAAGTTATATCGTTATCGCATATTTTCCTGATATCATGCAGCCCTAACGGAAACATTTGTTGCACTTGAAGTACTCACATTGAATTTTACGGTTGTTCCTGGCTGCTGCTGAGCGGCGGTGAACCCTGAGCTTCCGAACAGGGAAGCAACACCACCTCCACCGAACGGGTTGGAGGTGGTGTTGGTCGACCCAAACAGTCCTCCACTGCTGGTGCTCGTCCCAAAGCCTGGAGGACACGATGGGAGGGAGACTTCTTCAGATCGTTCAGATGTTTCATAAGATAAACAAATCAAAAACGACAATGGGACTGAGCAGAATGGAAACAGAACTGGAGCACTGGATGGTTGTTATTTCACTTTTGTTGTTAGTAGATACTTTAAATATAACAAAGAATTGCAAATTGTTGGCATGAAAATGCTGCTTTACTTAGTTTTACAGTGATTTAAATCTTTTTCTTTTTGGTTTCTGACTTTGACTTCTGTTTACCAGGTTCTGTTGAGGTTTCTGCCTGTCCGCACTTAAGCTGCCTGCACATGATTAGGCGGCAAAATCATTCTGCGCTGGCCGTTCCAATGATTTCCTATGGTGGAGAGTGGTGCCGTCCTACTAGGCGCTGTGCTACCCCTGGCGTTGCACACTGTTTGGAATTGCTGCTTTGGCTGCGCTCAAAGTTCAAATTTGTTCAACTTTGACCTACTGTAGTTGCCGCTGACCTCAAGGTGCAACCAAGTCCAGAACATTCCTGCACTGTGCTTTGCCTCTTTGCTCTGCGCCCTACCTCACGGTTTTGCCGCCGATCATGTGTAGGCAGCATTAGTGCAAATGCTTTTGGGGGAATTGTTGGGTCTCTGTAAATTAAAGTGTGTAGTCTAGACCTATTCTATGTGTCCTGAGATAACTTCTATTGTGATTTGACAATTAATGAACCAAACAGTTTTTTTTGTAAAGTCAAACTCATCATCTCCTTAATACAGTCAGCTGTTTTTGAGGTCCCTACTGGACAAATTCAGAAGCAGGTTGTCATTACTGATCTAATCTGATGACATAAGGAGAAGACCCATTAAAAAGGTGTGAGCTGTACACCAACAACAGTGGAGGGCAGAGGGTTCTCACTTCCAAACGAGGTGGGCTTATTGGCACCGAAAGCATTGTTCTGCTGGGAGAAGAGTCCGCCGCTGGTGCCCGTTCCGGTGTTGCCAAACAGGCCGGTGGAAGTGCCAGTCGCTGCACCAAAACCAAAGCCGGTGGTGGGGGCAGAAGTTGCCGGCTGGCTGAATGTACTGGACCCAAACAGACCGCCTGCAGGAAAGATACAAGGACAAATTAGAGCAAAGTATTTATTTACACATCTTTAAGAGCTACTTTATTTCCTACATTGACGCACATTTTTGTGCGTGAATACATGTGACCTGTATGTAAAGCTTAGTTCAGACCAAAGATTTGATACGAAACTGTTTAAGAACATTGGCGGGACACGAGCCAGCGGATGGTGTCGCCTGCAACTCAGTTGGTCAAATCACCAGTTGCTTGTTGTAGAAATGAAGGCATGTGACCTGTTTCATCGGCCAATCAGCACATATTACATTACATGTCATTTAGCTGACGCTTTTATCCAAAGCGACTTACAATTGCTATATATGTCAGAGGTCGCACGCCTCTGGAGCAACTAGGGGTTAAGTATCTTGCTCAGGAACACATTGGTTGATGTATCGCAGTGGGAATCGAACCCACATCACCCACACCAAAGGCATGTGTCACACCCACTGCACCATCACCACCCCAACATAGCGACGTTAACTTGAACACGTTAGTCACAAACTGACAGTGAATCGAAATGGTAGAGTTTGAGGAAAAAGCCGTGTCTGTATGACACAAGCCTTAAAAGTTAATCAAATAAAAACAAATAAACTGCCGCCAGAAAAAAAAGGGACAACAAACGTCGGAGAAAAGGACCAAAAATGTAAAAAAAAAAGGACAAAAAGTAATTTAAAAAAAGGACAAAAAGTCGTAAGTTTGTAAGTGCATTTTAATTATTGTTTCTGTTTTTCAATGAAAATGGTTTAGCAAAACCTTTTGTAAGGTTAGACGCAAAAAATATTTATCCAGCTACAAAAAAAATCCTGAAAGTCAGAAGTTAGAACTGGAGTACAGAGAGTTGTTGCTATGGAGATTAAAACCCTGTCTCGTTGCTTTGGTGTAAACTGGCAGGTTTTAAAACGTTGCATTTCGACGCAAGTTTCAACTCGTCTCGGCGCGAATCTTTGGTCTGAACCGGAGTAAGTTACTACTCGTTGCTTGAATAAAGAACAATAAATGATGATCACGTTCGTAGACAGATGTCGTCTCAGCAGGTAAAACCCTGTTTCACCGAGACGCTGAACAGCCAAACAATATGATCTGTGTACGACTTTTTTCCTTAACAATACAACTTTATTGTCTGTTTACACTAAAATTGATTTTGCGTTCCCGAGCAGCTCTGCTCAAAAAGAAGCAATAGAAAGCAAAATACACAACAATTACACATATAGTACAAAGATGAAGACATATCAACAGACATGGCAAAGACACGTCGCACGACATTCTCGGGACCAGATCTTTATTGGTAGCAAACTGATTTTTGGTTTAGCAACAGGATAGACTGATATATAACAGAGTTCTTAAGCCTGTTGTGTCAAAATGAAAGGACTCTAAATCGCCTGTTAGAAGGCAGAAGTTGGTATTCATAAGTTTAAAAACACGCATGGTGTTAACAAAAGAGCTGACAAACCAGGCTTATTCTGTGTGGTACCAAACAGTCCTCCAGTGTTGGCGGTGGCTCCGAACGCAGTTGTCCCAAAGCCTCCCGTCGCCCCAAAACCTGCGTCTGCAGTTAATGAGAGGAGCGGATGATATGAAACACAGGCTGAGGTTTTAAAATCACCGGCTGCAACTTCAGCAGTCACCTAAATACTAACGTTCTCTCAGACTGGATTTTCCTAACACCAGACTACATCAAAGTCTGTTTATAACATTACATTTTCAGATTATTAATTTTGAAAAATGATATAGAATCAGTCGGCTACATTGATGTCTGTAAAGGCCCATATATACTTGCCTTTTTCTACTCGATCGCGTACGTAAGATGGCTGCCACGCATATTCTTTGGCGCGTATGTTGTGCACATCTTCAGAAATTAACGCTACGCATCCATAAGATGCAATTCAGCACATAATCGTGGGGGCAGTATATCATCTGACAGGCAGGTCAGCAGCCAGGGATGATATGGCCCTGATCTGCCCCCTAGTGGATAACCGTTTAATCCTCCAGGTACAAGGCAAGTACGCAGGCAAGTATGTAAACAATAAGGTTCGCGTCGCCGCTCGTCTACACATTCTTAAAAAGCTAGTATATCTGGGCCTTAAGAGAATAATGAAGTCAGTAACTCTAAGTTTTAATTATTATGCAGCCCTAACCACAATGTTCTCCGGCCTCCCAGAGTTTTAATGAATCAAATGAGTAAATAAAACGACTTACTTTGCTGTCCAAAGGTCGATGCTGTGCCAAACCCCCCTGTCCCTCCACCGAAGGGAGTTCCAAATGACTTGTTGAACATCTTGCTAGCGGGACCGCATAAGTCTTCTGTATGGAGACAAACAAATATCCACTTAATGAACTGTTTAAAATCATAGAACTACAACGGATAGGAAGGACACTGAGCCGTTTGTAGTGTCCATTTGATTAGTACAAAGCAAACGTTTGGAGAAATTCAACCAGACATCACACTGTGGTGGCTGGTCATGTAATGGCGTTTTTCCATTACATGGTACCTGCTCGACTCATCCCGACTCTACTCGACGCACTGTGCGTCCGTTTTCCGTTGCAGATTTTAGTACGGCCTCAGCGTGGCTGGTTGTCATATGGCGGCGCCGCAGTAAACTGCCGTGACCTAACGCGACACACACAGAACTTGGAAGGTGTGTTGTTGCCAGAAGACACATTTAGTTTCTAAAGAAGCTGGAGGCAGCAAAAAAAAAACAAAAAAAAAAACACACAGTTGGCTAAACTATTTCAAAATAGCGGGTTTGTTCAGGACACCCCCGTCTGTCGCTTTCACGTCACCTTTTGGTATCGCCTCAGCTCGCTTGGAACCTCCACTGAGATGGTACTAAATAAAGTACCTGTTAGCAGGTTCCAGGTACTTTTTCTCAAAATGGAAAACCAAAAAAGGCGAGTAGAGTCGAGGCGAGTCGAGCAGGTACCATGTGATGGAAAAGCACCATAACCTGCGATCAGATTTGTTAGTCCGTTTTGAGACGGTGTGAGAGTCCCGTACAGGAAACAGGAAACATCGCTGCCTCTATCGCTGCCACAGGAAAGTTTTAAAACACCAAACACAAGCACTGAACTGCCCGGGAGTTTGTGAAACAGCTGACTATTTTCCTCAGTTCCTTCTCTCTTTTTTCAGGAAATGACGCTGCCTCCTAGTGCAAATAAAAAAATTAAAAAAAAACCTACCAAGGAAGATTCCTGAGACAGTTAACTAGAGTTTGGGAAAACAAAAAGTCTTGTTAGAGCTGGAGGTGAAGAGAAGCTATCAAAATCTTCCTGTCACAACAGATGCACACACAAAATTTCAAGAATCACAGATGCTGTACATCTCTGACTGGGCCAACTTCAGACTTAAGTGTGAAAGGTGCAGCTGTATTGCAGCTACCAAAAGTGGAAGCATTCAGATCCTTTAGTGCAGTAAAAGTACTAATACCACACAGTAAAAATACTCAGTTACAAGTTAAAGTCCCACATTCATACCCTTGTCAGATAATTGTCAGTTTTCAGCTTTGCAATTAATTTTTTAAGCTGATCCAAGAGGCGTTTTAAAGATTTTATTTAGCTTAACCCCTGTGTTGTCTTCCCGTCGACCATGCAACTTTTTGATTTTCTGGGTCAAAATTTTAAATTAAAAACGTGTTTTTCTTTTGTCGCTATTCCCAATGTTTTTTTTTTTTTTTTTTAATTTGGTTGAAAGAAACCCACATTTCTGGTATAAAAACGTTTTGAAAATGGATCAAATTTGACCCGAGGACAACAGGAGGGTTAAAGGAGGAGGAGAAAGGATTCAACATCAAAACATGTGGAGATAGATAGTTTCTACTGGAAAGGGAGGGGATGAAAAACTCATCTGAGAAGTAACTAAAGCTGTCAGATAAATACAGTAGAGTAAAAAGTACAATATTTACGTCTGAGATGTAATGGAGTACACGTATAAAGTATCAGAACATGGAAATAGTTAAGATCAGGTACCTGGAGTTCGTGCTTTATGGTTTCAAAATCAAGTTAGGAAGATTTTCGCCTGACTTCCAGCTCCACGTGCAGCAAACCGGGTTGTGGCTTTACGTTAGTTAGCGCCGTCAGTTTAAAATAAAATACGTCAGGCCCAGCTGGTTGGGTTAGTTTAAACCAGTTTGATACCAAACCCGTCACTTAGCCAGTCAGGGCCAGAAATAACCAGTAATAAACCAAATACACACACCTAGCAACAGCTAGCTGTGGTTAACTTTGACGTACCAATAGCAATAGCAACAGCTAGCTAAATACGTAACGTACGTTGACATACCAATAGCATAATTTCCGCGTCAGCTAACATGTTAGCTCTAACGTAATTACTTAAACGCACAAACAAAGCTACCAACAAGTCAGCTCGTCCTTATTAATGGGTAGCTTTTAAATCTATATAACGTTAAACTCATTGGACATTCGCCGTGTTGCGGACAGTTGTTAGTTTAAAGTTACGTGCGTCAAGCTAATGTTAGCTTGCTAACCATAGCTAGCTAGCTCTGCCGCTAACTGCTATGTAAACGTTAGCAAAACAAAAGCAAGACAGACAAAGAACAATTGTTACTTTCACAAACATTTACCTTTAACAACGTTGTTATGGATGTTCGGTTCTTTGTCGACCTCCCTCCAACTGTGTTGACGCCACGAAGTCCAAAATGTTAAACGATAAAAGTATCTTTAGCTAAACATCGGCGTTAGCCGGATAGCTTTGTCAACGAGGAGGGAAAACTGTCGACCAGCAACCGTCACGTCACTACGCACTTTCATACGTCTTACGTCATGACGACAACGTTCCGAGTACTGCACTGGGGCCTTCTGATATCAATACAGAAACTCTAAGCTATTTATTGAATTATAGGCAGTAGTGAAATGTAATTAAGTACATTTACTCAAGTCTGTATTTAAGTACAAATTTAAGGTATTTGTACTAATTTATACTTCTAATCCACTACATCTCAGATGGAAATATTCTCCTTTTTCTCAACTACAGCAGTAACAACATACATGTTACTGCAGCACTAATATTAATCAAGAAACATCAGCTAAAATAGTACAACACTGACAGGAAACATAAACTCTGTTTTTAAAAGTGCTGTATGAAAAAAGTTATTATTATTTATTGATTGGAGGATGGGTAAGTTTGGTTTAAGGTGTGTTTTGGATGCAGTTGGCAGTGTTGAGTATGGGGGGGGGGGGGGCAGAGACGGGGGCAGCTTGTGTAATCCATCCAGGGCCAGGCTCTTATCTCCTGCAGGCAGATGAGTATAGCAGTGAGACAGACGGCAGCGTGTCAAACCATTTGAAGTCAACTTTATTTATGTAGCACCTTCCATACAGCGAGTGTAGCTGCTTTACAACACAGTGAGAAACCACAAAACAAAATCACACACATTAAAGTGCCCATATTATGAAACTAAAACACTTTTTTTCTGGGATTTGGGGAGTTATTTTGTGTCTCTGGTGCTTCCACAAGCATACAAACTTTGATAAAAAACCATCCATGGTGTTTAGAGTGAGATACGGTTTCTGAATGTGTCCTGCCTTCAGTCTCCGGGTGAGCTGGTCAAAATCTGCACGGCTTTCTACGTCACTAGCCGAGACAAGGGACCTAGGGGGCTAACCGTTAGCATGCTAGCTCGTTCTCAATGGCAAAACACTGCTACAACACACACTAGTTCACCCTAATCTACAAAATAAATTGTATAGAACTACTTCCATGTCCCTGTTCTGCAGGTATTCCACGCAAAGTTGGAAGTGTGTCCTCGTTTAGAAGAAGTCTCCCGGCTAATCCTGCCTTGTACTACTGAAGTTGGAGAGACAGCTAGCTAGCTCATGTAGTCCTTACCTAGCTACTGAGCATGTGATCTTACCTAGCTACTGAGCATGTGATCTTACCTAGCTACTGAGCATGTGATCTTACCTAGCTACTGAGCATGCGATCTTACCTAGCTACTGAGCATGTGCGACTGCCAACAAAGATGTTACAGCAGTGAGAGGTCTCACTCTGTAGCTAAAACAGAGACCTGAACACAGGGTGAAAAGAGGAGCTGCAGCAATGTGCAGTACAACAAAAATATGGAGTTTTTTGAAAATGAAACCATGTAAACCTATTCTGGTACAATCTCAAAATACAATTATGAACCTGAAAATGAGCATAATATGGCCACTTTAAAACAAGTGCAGACACTTTTGTGATAAAACCGAGCAATCAAATAGATAGATAGATACAGTAGATAGATAGATACTTTATTCATTTTATTCATTCATCCAGTAGCTTAGACAACAACAACACCAACAAAGACACATACACAATTATATATCTTACTTACATAGAAATCACTCACAGGAATTTAAAGAGTTAACAATTTGTGATTACAAAGGTCTGGTATGGACTGACCATGTGATGCAATGACCCTGATAAGGTGCTATGGTAGAGTGTGTGCAGTGGTGGCAGTGCAAAAGTGATGAAAAAAATGAGGAACAAACAACAGAGGCAGCAAATATCAAGAACAGTGGAATATGCGAAAGATCAAAATACAACATGGGAAAGCATAAGAACAAGAAAACATGTAAACTATGATAATAACACAAACAAGCAGTGAAAGTTAAAAGCTTTGCTGAGTAAATATGTTTTTAAAAATGTCCACAGAGCTTGCATCTCTTATACTCTTCAATATTAATATATATAGTAATATAGTTTTGGTGCATCATTAAACAGAGGGCCGATTTCTTTATTTGTGTGATAGTTTGCATTTTAAAAAACGGCAGCAGAGGGTTTAAGATGCAATTAAGGATTATAAAATGACAAAGAAGTAGTAATGTAGGCTGGTCCCAAACAATTAACCTTAGGGTCAAATTTGACCCATTTTCAAAAAAAAATTTCAACCAAATTGTCAAAAAAAAGTTACGTGAATGGTTCCCTACGACGCTCTTCACAAGTAAAATGAATGATCAGTTCACTACTTTGATTTAATTTGGGTGTTTTAGTAAGCCAGCAAAAGTTTCCACCTTCCAAATATATTTTGACTTCCTACACTGGCCCCATGTGAGAGGTTGTGATTGGTCCACCCATGGCCTGGCTGGCTGGAAATGTCTGAATGCATACATTTTCAGGACTAAAGAAGACAGTGGCACCGGCAGGATTCTATTGCAGAGTACATTGAAGAACCTCTCATTCAGTAGCTCATATGAAGAGTCATACAGAAGGCCAATTACACCACAAGCAGCCAGTTACACACACACACACACACACACACACACACACACACACACACACACACACACACACACACACACAAACACACACACATTTTCACACTATAGTTTCACAGATGGTCAAAAAAATTTAGTCATAGCTGTGTGACTTAAAATAATATAGGCCTATCTAAATAAGCAACTGAGAGGCGAGCGTGTGAACTTGTTTCAGCCGTGTTTTCTGGGCTATAAATAAACTAATGTCCAGTTTGTGTGTAACTTTGGATTTGCAGATCCATTTATTGACAGTTAGGTATAAACATGCTCACTGTAATGTTCTACTACGAGTCGGAGACAAGATTAAAGTTCTCAGATTGACCCGTTTTATAAACCGCTCAAAACAGTGCCGAGAAAACCTACAGATGTGTTGCAGTGTGTCACAGAAAAACAGAGCTCTCAATCCCTGGTAAAATTCAACCCTGTTAACAACAACAACAACAACAGAGGTGCATAAACAAAAAAATGTACACAGGGTGCGTACAGGATCACGACTGCTGACGCCACTGAAATGAGACATAGAATTGGGGAAATGAAAGGTGAGCATTTGCATTTGATTACATTGCTGCCTGACTGGGGCTGCTGGTTACAGCGTTCTCGCTCAATACTAGACCAATGTCAATGATTTTTGTCCACATTACTCACTTATACATTACATGTAATACATAGGAAATCAGGTTCCAGGTTTGAAAAATACTACTGGGAAACTACAGGAGTTTTCAAATTGTTTCTTGCTAAATCAAGGATATGCTTCTTCTAGGGTTGTTAAAACTACATTTACAAGCAAATACAAAATCCTGATCCTTTTCATGAAGTCTAGGGTGAGACCTTAGCCTTGACTGAGATGACTGAGAGTTTCAGTCGACAACATAGACGGTTCATGAGGACAGGTCTGATGGTCTGATCTCTTATGCCATAAATGAGAGAACTCAGACATCTGGGCAAGATGAAAATACACACATATAAAATGTTATAGGCACGCACAAATATTATCCTTGTTACAATCCTCGAAAGAGCTATGAGGATGGGGCTGTAAATGGTTGAAGAGAGACTGAGGCCCAGCTGCCCCAGATGCAGCAGCAGTGTGTTACGAGCCTTTAGAGCTGAAGCTTTGTCTGTGGAGGCTGACCTGGCTGCTATCATCACACCAATATAGGAGGAAGTGACTGCCACACCAGCTGATATAAACAGAACACAAGTGTACACTTTATCATAATTATCAGACATTGGGCCAAGAAACATGGATACATGAGAGCAAAAATCGTTCATCTCCAGGCTCTCTAGGTCTTTAAATGGAAAATCTAACAGTAAAATAACTCGTATGAGTGTATTTAGTAAACAGAAGACCCAAACCACAATGATAGCCACTTCAGTGTTTCTGATGGTGATGATGGTAGAGTGCCTCAGTGGGTAGCACACAGCTACATATCTCTCCAGAGACATCACCCCCAGTGTGAGAGGAGAGATTTCATTTGTGAGATCAGCTAGCATGGTGAGAACACCACATAAAGGATACATCAGCCTTATTCTACAAGCACCCAGTATGTATAGTACTTGACCCAGTGCCATCAGTACAGTGTCTGCAAAAAGGAGGTTAAACAGAAGAATGTAACGGTAAGTCTCACGAAAAACAGTTTTACTCCTCAATGTGAATAACATGGTCCCATTAATGTAGAGAAACACACAACACGGCACTGTAGTCACAGTGGAGAATAACAATCTTTCCAGTAACCCCTGATACTGCTGTTCAGCAGTGACATTGGTCACAGACTGATTTGCATATGACATGTTAAGACAGTCACCTATTGAACACAATGAATTTCTTCCAGATTGTATTTCCACGACAACTAAGATCCAACGTCAGCAGACATGCCTATTGAGTTCACATGAAAAATCTCAAATCCTCCACGTACATTTTCCCCTCTCGACAGTTAGCAGGTTAAGGGTTTGTGCTTGCTTCTATGTGAGCAAAGCTGGTCTGTGAGGTTTGTCCACACTTATATACTGTGTATGAGCTCTGTCTTCACACCCATTTCATATGACACCCTCACATGTCCTTATGGTGTCAGGATTATGTCATATCTCGGGAGTGCGATAAAACATGCTCCACGAGCAAATTATATAATTTCACACTGGCAGATATCACTCTTCATGCACTAGTTCAACCAGGGCTGGACTGGGACAAAAAATTAGCCCTGGCATTTTTGGCCCAGGCGGCCCAAACCCACCGTTATTGGTCAGACACATTCCCTGCAGACAGTCCTCTTAAAATATGCGTGCATTCTCTGATATGAGTTGCATAGTGTTCTGCGTTCATGTGATCGTTTTGGATCCTTCAAGAGGGGTCTCAAGACTTATCTGTTGATCTCACACTTAAATAATTAATTCATTCTTAGAGTTATGATTTGTATATTTATGGTATTTTTATTATTGATATTTGATATTGTATTGCCATTATTGTTATTATTACTATTTTGCTTAATATCGGCTCAGCAACTTTAAAAACAGTTTACTGTTATCTGTAACTATTGTAAGAGTCATATTTTTCAATGCAAGCTTAGGCAGTTAGGTTACCTGACAGTTACTAACTTTAAAGGGGTGATTGAATGCAAAACCGATTTTACCTTGTCATAGTTGAATAATGACAGTTTAGTGGGTAACTTGGACATACATAGAACCTCAAAATCCCATTGACACCTCTTTCCTCTGCAAATCTCACAATTTGAAACCGCCTCTGAAAACGGGCAAATCTCAACGAGCCGCCTAGTTGACGTCAACTCGGCGGCTCCTCCTCATTTGGCTCTAGTCTCTATCTTTGTCACGCCCCAACATTTACACAGGCTACACCACTGATCTGAGGTCAGCTTAGTCTTCTGAATAGGTCGCGCAGATCTCAGAAATTGTATACATTGTTCGTCTGCTATTTTACCACTAAATTCACTTCTGAGACTTTTTTATGCGAGAAATCAACTATGTAGAGGTCAAATATGTGCCGTGTTACTAAAATTGATGTTTAATTGAAAATTTTGTCCGACTGTGTGTCGGAGTTCAGCGGCCGGTGCTGCCTGTGTTGCTGCCTCGCCTCCCGGCCTGCCTTCCTTCACAGACCCCGGCCTGCTGGAAGGTAGATGGAGCTCCGTCATGGCTGGCAGCCCACGGCACTCCATACCCGCGCAAAGTCACCGTTTTTTGGGGTTAATGGACTACCAAATGCTGCTGCCCTGACAGAGCGCCAGGGCCTGCAGCTCCCCTCTTCCTGCTAAATGGCCGGTGTGTGTGAGTGAGAGTGCGGTCAGCGAGCTTGTTACGCCCGCAATCTCTTACCACAGGTTCCAGTTAATCTTATAATGTGTGTAATTATAATGTGTTGAGTTATTTAAACAAACGATCGGGGAAATAAACGCCTCTTGTCCGCGAGTCTCATTGATAGAGCCTGCGGCTGGATGGAGCTCTATCAATGAGAGCTAGCTAGCCTCCACTTAGAATTCCTCTGAAATTCACAAAAATGCATTAAATTGAAATCGGACACCATTGTTAGCTTTATAAGACTTTGGGGTAGATGTTATATAAGTGGCGTGACGAAATTCAAACTGTAAATATACTCTAATTACGCAGAAAATGAAGCTAACTAGCCGCTACCTGTACACATAGGATTGAAGGGACAGTAGCAGCTAACGAAACCCCTAATGTTCACAAAAATGCATTAAATTGAAATCAGACACAATTGTTAGCTTTATAAGACCTTGGGGTAGATGTTATATAAGTGGCGTGACGAAATTCAAACTGTAAATATACTCTAATTACGCCGAAAATGAAGCTAACTAGCTGCGATCTGTACACATAGGATTGAAGGGACAGTCACAGCTAACAAAACCCCTAATGTTCTCAAAAATGCATTAAATTGAAATCGGATACCAGTGTTTGCTTTATAAGACCTTGGGGTAGATGTTATAAAAGTGGCGTGACGAAATTCAAACTGTAATAGCTACTGTAGTTATGCCGGCAGCTGGCAGCCAGCCAGCTCCACGGAGCTCCACGGAGCCCCGAGTATTCCAGTAGTCCAGTACCCAGGGAAACGGTGACTTTCACTGGGTATGGAGGTTGCCGCTTTCTCGTCAGACTGTGTGGAGCTCCTAGCTAAAGTCCGACACGTCTTACCAAATTTGCAATTCGCCATCAATTTTTCATTTTTCATATTTGAGCTTTATATAGTTGATTTCTCGCTTAAAAAAGTCTCAGAAGTGAATTTAATAACGAAATAGCCCGACAAACAATGTATAACATTGGAGTGTCTGAAATATGAGAACTGCTGTCTCGTCTCCAATGTGTTTCTATGTGGTTCACTCAAACCAATCAGCGCGCAGCTCATCTAAATATTCATGAGCATACCATATTTGGAAGAAAAGCTCTTGTTCCAAATAGAGCCATATTCACAGGGTAGTTAAGGGCCTAATAAAATAGCATTCTGGCAATTTTCAGCCCAACCAATGTTACATACCCTATTAGGAGACCTTAAGGAACCGTGTGAAATACCCTATATAATCACTTAATCACCCCTTTAATGTTACAGCCAAACTGCTTGTTGTCGTTATGACGTGAGGCACACACACACACACACACACACACACACACAGCCTCCCTCCCTTTCTGAGAGTCCCTGTTCATTTGCCTTACCTCCTTACCACATCGTCATCTCCTCTCTCTTCCATCTTTTCCTCACTCGCTCCCCTGGCCCTGTCGTGGTCACTCTCCTCCTCGGCTTCTTCCCTGTCATGATGTTGTTTCTGCTTCTCTGTATAGCCAGCCATCTCGCCTCCGTCCTCTACTTCAGGTAATGCTGATGTTGAAGCAGCTACTACAGCCCCAAACATGTCAGAAATTTTGGCACATTTTGAGGAATCCACCTGTAGATTCTTAGTCTTTTTCTCCTGTAATTTCTCTGCACCTCCCTTGCACTTTGGTGGTCGTTTGTCCATTTTAACGTGGATGCTAACCTTCCAGCATAACTATTACAGCTCGTGTCTCAGGGCCGGGAGGCGTGGCAATAGTGGGATTCGTAAATGTGCGGCCCGGAGTGGGGAAGGGGGTTCTGGATTTGATTTTGAGAAAATTAACCAATGGGCCGCTGTGAGTTCTTTATGGGCCGGCAAAAAATAAAAATAAAAATAAAAAAAAGGCCTATTTATAATGGCGATTCGGCCCAAAAGTGCGTCGGCCCAACGGGAAAATGCCCGGTATGCCAGATGGCCAGTCCAGCCCTGAGTTCATCAATCGAGAGTGAACTGGCAGCTGCGAGCGTAAAACTTAACATAGGGAGAGAGAAAGAATGGCACCTGCACCTGCGAGTGTCTGCTGTGCGAGCGGAGGAGGGCATACACGCTCTCGCAGGTAAACTCTGCTCACCAAGTTGATTTCTGAATGCCCGCGTGAAACTGACTTTTGACATTTTGGGGGCGGAAACCAAGGAGGAACTGGCCCTCCTCTGATTGGTCACTTTCAAACCTATCCCACCCACAGACCTCCTTAGTTTACCTTGATTGACAGCTATCATTCAGGAAACTCTGAGTTGTCCTGGCTGAAGAACAGTTTTTACTTAAAATCCCTGCCGTTGTATGAACCCATGCTGCTAACATTAGAGCTAAGCTTAGCCTTAGCTAACATGAATGTGAGCAGGGTCCTTTTTACCGGACAAAATGTATCCCCCCCTCAAAGTGACCAATGCTACTTCACCAACAGATCATTATAATATAGGAATATAAGTATTTAAAACTAAGTAAAGTGCTGTAACGTGAACAGTTTAACATTATTGTGTGATGGAACAATCATATCCCAGCGGCAGCTGCTGGTTGTATTTATCCACTACAGAGCTCCGGGGAGCCGGCGACAGCGGCAGTTGTTTATCCGCCAACAGGTGACTAGCTACATACACCACCCGGACTGATCTCATGAAGTGGCATATGTATGACACGCCAATTCATAAGCCATGATTTGCGTGTTAGAAAAACGCATACTCGCTATTTCGTGTGTTTATCAACGCCGTTTGACCTCCATTGACTTACATTAAGCGATTGCGTGTGAATTGATGCTTTATAAAACGCCGAAAATCCGTGTGAGGTGGCTGGTTGGGGTGATGCATGGGTAAAACAGTGGACTTTCACCCAGGGAGAGCGGGGATTGCGTCCCGCATGTGACGTTTCCTTTATGTCCCTCATGTGATGTTTCCTTTCCACGTTTGTTCTTTTCCTAAACCCAACCCCGTTCTTCTTTTCCTAATCCCAACCCCGTTCTTCTTTTCCTAATCCCAACTCTGTTCTTCTTTTCCTAATCCCAACCCCGTTCTTCTTTTCCTAATCCCAACCCCGTTCTTCTTTTCCTAAACCCAACCCCGTTCTTCTTTTCCTAATCCAAACCGTTTTTTCTTTTCAACCCAACCCCCCACACGCCACGTGGCTTTAGAACGACGTTGCAGACTGCAGTCAGCTGTATACAACGTAAACATACATGCCGACAGCTGAAAATGCATACAGATAACACGCCTCTTAGCTTTAGGAAAGTGGCGTGTATTTTTACGCAAAGTCATGATGTCACGTTGCACCGCCAGATGACGGTCCTTTTGGGGGCCATGGCGATGACAGTTAAGTCAGGCACTAAAATGACTAAATATAGGAAAAAGATCGTTGTTTGGATTAAAACACTCCAGAGGAATGAGCAAATTTCCTGGGCTAAGTATTTTGTTTCGCCGCGTGTTTTATGTTGACACCACGTTGTACTATATGAGCTCATTTTCCATTAAATATTGAAGTCATGAATAAGTGTTTCGGCATGGCTGGCCGAGTGGCACTACCCATGGTATTGAACGGGAAAAACGCCCCACCTCTGCTTTTTTCACAAATTGCACCCTGGCTGTGAGCCTGGCCAGCAGTCAGATTATTCCAGAAACAGAAATAATGATTCATGACGTGGTGTATTAATGTTAACATTAATGTGATTGCATTATAGTCTACTAATGAAGCTCAGTGTAAATTCTTTCAGGAAGATGTCATTAACCCAATCACTACTCTTTTTTCTTAAATCAAATCAGCTGTTTAGAAGCGATACTTTCAGTTAAACCAATCAGACATGGCCACAAAATTCAAGGGCCAATCACAGCATTACAGCTCTGCTTTAAATCTGTTCTCCATGTGCTGTCAGCTGTTGTTTCAGGCAAAGCGTTCAACCCTCCACCTCCCCTCCCGCCTCCGGTCATCGTGTTTCTCCCGGCTGACCGCTCCGTTGCCTCGTCGGTCTAGTCTCCAGACTCCTTCTCCGCCGCCACCAGTGTCTAGACTCCATCGGGGGGTTATGTTCCTGTTCTCTACCCCTGTACAAATATTATTAATTCGATGGAGTCTAATCTCCAAAAGACTTGTACATTCTATCATGCAGTTGTACAATAAATATTTTTGCATATCTACAAACGAAGTCTCTCCTGATTGAAATAGCCTATGTTAAGTTAAACAATAAGTGAAATCTGGTATCATTAGTCATGGTAGCTTAGGCTATAATGTTAGTTTTAATAGATAAGGATGCACCGCGAACATCGGCAAGGATTATGGACATTTCAAAAGCATCGCCCATATCCCAGCATCAAAACGGGTGAGAGACACATAGCCTATATTCCTTTGTTTATGGTGCTATCTTGTGCTACATTGTTATAAAGATTGTAAACACTGTTGTTCGGCCAGGACAACAACTCAGAGTTTCCTGAATGAAAGCTGTCAATCAATGTAAACTAAGGAGGTCCGTGGGTTCAGAAATCAACTTTGCAAGCAGAGTTTACCTGCGAGAGCGTGTATGCCCTCCTCCGCTCACACAGGAGACACTCACAGGCGCATGGTGGCTACTTTCTGTGCGTGCTGCTTAGTTTTATACGTGCAGGTGCCATCCTTTCCCTCTCCCTATGTTAAGTTTTATGCTCGCAGCTG
Source organism: Sander lucioperca (assembly GCF_008315115.2). Taxonomy (NCBI): domain Eukaryota; kingdom Metazoa; phylum Chordata; class Actinopteri; order Perciformes; family Percidae; genus Sander; species Sander lucioperca. The sequence continues at coordinate 24,681,468 of NC_050185.1, forward strand.
GCAGTGCACTCTCGATTATTGAACTAGTGCGGAAAGAGTGATATCCGCGTGTGTGAAATGATATAATTTGCTTGTGGAGCATGTTTTATCGCACTTGTGATAAATCTGACGCCATACACCTGCATCTTCCATTATTTTCAAATAGACCGAATCACTATGATGTCACGAATCAATTGGAAGGATTCTTAGAAACTTTAAAGGTGCTGTAGGTGGGATTGTGAAGATCCAGGACTTAGCCAAAGAATTTGAACATCTGACTACTTCTCAGTCCCTCCCCCCCTTTCTGCTAAAGCCCAAATGGTCTCCTAAGCCCCTCCCTGAATGCGTGTGCATGAGCAGTGATTGACACGCAGTTAGACACCCCCCCCGGCCCTAATTGGTGCATCTGAACAGGGAGTGGTGGATTTTTGCAAATCTCACTACAGCCTGTAGGTGGTGCCAGAGGAGCCGGATTTGTTTTACCTGCTTCATGTAGTTCTACTGGAACATAGGGTCAGTTTCAGCAAATATGACAGAAAGTTAGTTTTATAAGTGACAAAAACATCGGGAACAGCGGCGACCAAAACGTTGAAAAAAAAAGAAAAAGAAAAACTTGCCATGGTGGACGGGAAGACAACACGAGGGTTAAGAGCCTTATAAACAAGTAAAGAAGTTTAAAATCTATCCTAAAAGACACTGGGAGCTGAAACTCTCTTTCTTGTTGTAGTTGAAAGCCTGTCAGCAAAGTTCTGCAGTTTGTCAATTGATTGTTTTGAAAAACCGGTAGAGCATTATAGTAAACCAATCGACTTGAAATAAATGCAGTTTTTCTGCATTTTCATGGGATGAAATGATCGTAACTTTACAATATTTCTTTAGTGAAAGAAAGCTGCTTTAGTGTCTTCATTAATCAGAGGTGTGTTTTAAGCGTAACATGCAATCAACCAATCAGAGATTATCTCCCATTCCCTTTAAAAGCCAGGCGCGTTTGGACCTTGGAGCAGTGCTATTATGATGGAGGATTTGCACCGTAATATTTTTATTCGTAATCTTCTGCATGTGTGTGTGCTGCTGTGCGTCCCTGTGTGTGTAACAAGCATAGTGTGTGCGCGCTGTGCACGAGCCTAGGAGCATTTTACTAATGCTCTGTTAAAACAACAATGAAATGCTGCGTTATTGACTTTAGACCAGGTTTTTGTTGGTCAATGGCGCGATCACTTCCCACTTCCTCAAAATAGCAATACTCCCAGAATGCACCTGAACACACCTCCCTGTAAGACCAGCACGCCCATGGGTGCAGATGGGTGCAGGTGCATTTGCTATTTAAACGACGCGGGCGCTCGACGGGAAACTGACTTAGCCAAACTGACTGGTCTTAAACTAGCAAAGACACTTGCATTGGGCTTTGCGGTGCACTGCGCCGGGTGCAAGATAGGGCCCCTAGGGAGAATGATGATAAGCACATAAAAAACATTCTGGATCTGCACAAGCACTATCCTCGTAACAACTTTTGAGATGGCTACAATTAACGAGTTGTGCTGATAAGAGACTGAGGCCTAGCTGCACCAGATGCAACAGCAGTGTGTTACGAGCTTTACGAGCTGAAGCTTTGTCTGTGGAGGCTGACCTGGCTGCCATCATCACATGACTGCCACACCAGCTGATACAAACAGAAAACAAATGTACACTTTATCATAATTATCAGACAATGGGCCAATAAACATTACAAATGTACCACAAGAAGTTTTCATTTCCAGGCTCTCCAGGTTTTCAAATGGTAAATCTAACAGTAAAGTAACTCGTGTGAGTGTATTTAGTAAACTGAATGTCCAAACCGCAATAATTTCCACTGCTGTGTTTCTGATTGTGACGATGGAAGAGTGCCTCAATGTATTCAGAATGAGGCCTTTATCCGAATTTTCGACTAAGACTTGTGGGATATGTCGGTATTATTTATTACTCTTAAAAAAAAAAAAGAAACAAAAATACGCCTAACTTCTAAATTTCTGGCTGAATGATATGAGTTTTAAATCGGTTGTCATGATCACGATTGATAACCAGAACTTTGGTTTTATCAATATTTATTTGCAGAAAGTTAGAGGCCATCCAGTCTTTGATGGCAGCAAGATTGCTATAATACATTTTAAGGACTATTGTCACACTATAGTTTCACAGATGGTCAAAAAATGTAGTCATAGCTGTAGTGACTTAAAATAATATAGGTCTATCTAAATAAGCAACTGAGAGGCGAGCGTGTGAACTTGTTTCAGCCGTGTTTTCTGGGCTATAAATAAACTAATGTCCAGTTTGTGTGTAACTTTGGATTTGCAGATCCATTTATTGACAGTTAGGTATAAACATGCTCACTGTAATGTTCTACTACGAGTCGGAGACAAGATTAAAGTTCTCAGATTGACCCGTTTTATAAACCCCTCAAAACAGTGCCGAGAAAACCTACAGATGTGTTGCAGTGTGTCACAGAAAAACAGAGCTCTCAATCCCCGGTAAAATTCAACCCTGTTAACAACAACAACAACAGAGGTGCATAAACAAAAAAATTTAGGCAGTGTGCATACAGGATCACGACTGCTGACGCCACTGAAATGAGACATAAAACTGGGGAAATGAAAGGTGAGCATTTGCATTTGATTACATTGCTGCCTGACTGGGGCTGCTGGTTATAGCGTTCTCGCTTAATAATGGCCCAATGTCAATGATTTTTGTCCACATTACTCACTTATACATTACATGTAATACATAGGAAATCAGGTTCCAGGTTTGAAAAATACTACTAGGAAACTACAGGAGTTTTCAATTTGTTTCTTGCTAAATCAAGGATATGCTTCTTCTAGGGTTGTTAAAACTACATTTACAAGCAAATACAAAATCCTGATCCTTTTCATGAAGTCTAGGGTGAGACCTTAGCCTTGACTGAGATGACTGAGAGTTTCAGTCGACAACATAGACGGTTCATGAGGACAGGTCTGATGGTCTGATCTCTTATGCCATAAATGAGAGAACTCAGACATCTGGGCAAGATGAAAATACACACATATAAAACGTTATAGACACGCACAAATATTATCCTTGTTACAATTCTCGAAAGAGCTATGAGGATGGGGCTGTAAATGGTTGAAGAGAGACTGAGGCCCAGCTGCCCCAGATGCAGCAGCAGTGTGTTACGAGCCTTTCTTGCTGAAGCTTTGTCTGTAGAGGCTGACCTGGCTGCTATCATCACACCAATATAGGAGGAAGTGATTGCCACACCAGCTTTCCGCACTAGTTCAACAATCGAGAGTGAACTGGCAGCTGCGAGCGTAAAACTTAACATAGGGAGAGGGAAAGGATGGCACCTGCGCGTATAAAACTAAGCAGCACGCACAGAAAGCAGCCACCATGCACCTGCAAGTGTCTCCTGTGCGAGCGGAGGAGGGCATACACGCTCTTGCTGGTAAACTCTGCTCGCGAAGTTGATCTCTGAATGCCCCGCATGAAACTGACTTTAGACATTTTGGGGGCAGAAACCAAGGAGGAATTGGCACTCCTCTGATTGGTCACATTCAAACCTATCCCACCCACGGACCTCCTTAGTTTACCTTGATTGACAGCTATCATTCAGGAAACTCCTGAGTTGTCCTGGCTGAAGAACAGTTTTTACTTAAAATCCCTGATGTGGTATGAACCCTCGCTGCTAACATTAGACCTAAGCTTAGCCTTAGCTAACATGAATGTGAGCAGGGCCCGTTTTGCCCGGGGGGATGCGAGGGATTTCCCCCTTTCTGGTCTATGAATTGATGCCTCTGCTAAATAATTTTTATCACCGGACAAAATGTATCCCCCCCTCAAAGTGACCAATGCTACTTCACCAACAGATCATTATAATATAGGAATATAAGTATTTAAAACTAAGTAAAGCGCTGTAACGTGAACAGTTTAACATTATTGTGTGATAGAACGGTCATATCCCAGCGGCAGCCGCCAGGTGTTTATCCGCCAACAGGTGACCAGCTACATACACCACCCAGACTGATCTCATGAAGTGGCGTATGTATGACACGCCAATTCATATGACATGATTTGTGTTATAAATATTCGCTATATATATATATACTCACTATTTATCAATGCTGTTTGACCTCCATTGACTTACATTACCTTGCGATTGCGTGTGAATTGATGCCGTATGAAAGCCGAAAATCCGCGTGAGGAGGTTGGTTGGGGTGGTGCATGGGTAAAACAGTGGACTTTCACCCAGGAGACCGGGGATTGCATCCCGCATGTGGCGTTTCCTTTGTGTTCCTCATGTGATGTTTCCTTTCCACGTTTGTTCTTTTCCTAAACCCAACCCCGTTCTTCTTTTCCTAATCCAAACCGTTTTTTCTTTTCAACCCAACCCCCACATGCCACGTGGCTTTAGAAAGACGTTGCAAAGTCAAAAAAAACTCAAGAGGGCAAAGAGAGAACAGAAACAGTATGCTGGAACAGACTACAGCAGGGCTCGGGAACTGAGGATCGTGGAACTCGGGGATCGGGGAACTGAGGGCAGTGGGACTTGAGAACCCCGGGGCTGCGGGCAGCAGCGATGGCGGATCCCCTCTGGTGGCCGACGGCGAAGACGAAACCCATCCGGTGGCCAAGCATGAAGGCGGAATCTCTCTGGCGGCCAAGCAGGTCGATGAAGGTAGAACCCCTCAGGCGGCCAAGCAGGTCGGCGAAGACAGAGCCTTTCTGGAGGCCGAGCAGGATGGCGAAGGATGAGTTCCTCGAAAGGGCGGACAGGATTGCGAAGACTCTCAGGAGGTCGAGCAGGATGCCGAAGATGAAGACCCTCTGGAGACCAGGCAGGACGTCAAAGACTCTCGGGCGGCCGTCGGCGAAGGCGAAACCCCTCTGGTGGCCAAACAGGACGCCGAAGACTCTCAGGCGGCTGTCAACGAAGACGAAACCCCTCTGGCGGCTGGCGGCGAAGGCGGAATCCTTCTGAAGGCCGGTGGTGAAGGCAGAGCACCTCTTGAAGCCGAATAGGATAGTGAAGGCAGAGCCTCTCAGACAGCCGAGCAGGGCGTGAGGACTCTTAGGAGGCCGTCTTTGAAGGCGAATCCCTTCTGAAGGCCGGCGGCGAAGGTGAAACCCCTCTGAAGGCCGGCAGCGAAGGCGAAACTCATCTGGAGGCTGGCAGCGAAAGCGATATCCCTCTGGAGGCCGGCGGCGAAGGCAGAATCCTCCTGGAGGCCGGTGGCGAAGGCAGAATCCTTCAGGAGGCCAGGAAGACTGGCGAAGGCGATATCCCTCTGGAGGCCGGTGGCGAAGGCGATATCCCTCTGGAGGCCAGCGCAAAGGCGAAACCCCTCAGAAGGCCAGCGGTGAAGGTGAATCCCCTCAGAAGACCGGCGGCGAAGGCGAATCCCCTCAGAAGGCCGGAGGCGAAGGCGAAACCCATCTGAAGGCCGGCTGCGAAGGCGAAACCCATCAGAAGGCCGGCGGCAAAGGCGAATCCCCTCTGGAGGCCGGCGGCGAAGGCAGCATCCCTCAGGCGGACAAGCAGGACGGCTCAGACTGAATCCCTCGGGAGACCTGGCGGGCCAGCAAAGGCTAAACCCCTCTTTGGGCCGGGCAGGCGAAGGGGCAACTGGGCTGAAGACAGACGATGAGTCAGCTGAGCTGGAGACAGGCGACGAGTCAGCTGGGCCAGTGTCCACCAACAAGGTAACAGGAACAGTAGTTGGTGGGTCTGCCGATAAGGTAACTGGAACAGTCACAGGAATCAAGGCAACAGGATCAGAAGTCGGCAAATCCACCGACAGGGTAACTGGAGCAGAAGTCGTCCGGACTACCGACAACAAAGGCAAAGTCTCTGGGACGCCGGAGATGGGCGAAGTCTCAGGGGTACTGGGGAAGGGCATAGTCTCTGAGGTGTCGGGCAACAGCACAGTCTCTGAGGTGTCGGGCAATGGCAAAGTCTCTGAAGTGCCGGGCAACGGCACAGTCTCTGGGGCTGCGGTCAACGAAGGCACTGGGAGACTGGTCAGCTGAGGCTCTAGAAGACTGCTCAGCGTAGACTCTAGGAGAACGGTCAGCGCAGACTCTGGGAGAACGGTCAGCGCAGACTCTGGGAGGTCAGTCGATGTAGATTCTGGGAGAACGGTCAGTGCAGACTCTGGAAGAGTGGTCATCGAAGACTCTGGACAACTGGAAGAAAGTCCGATGTGACAGGTAGGACCTGAACCATTCCAGTGCTGTGCCACCGACGCCCACCCACTGCTCCAAATGAGCAATGAGGATGTCATGGTCCACTGTATCAAATGCTGCAGTCAAATCTAAAAGTACAAGGATAACACAGTGACCAGAGTCAGTAGCTAAAATATATCATTAAAAACTCTTAAAAGTGCTGATTCTGTGCTGTGCAATGTTTTAAAACCAGACTGAAAAATTTCAAGAATATTTTGTTCATTTAAAAAGTCCATGAGCTGGGAATATACAATCTTCTCTAAGATTTTAGAGAAGAAGGGCAATTTGGAGATAGGCCTAAAATTTGCCAAAATAGTAGCATCCAGCCCAGGTTTTTTTTAATAAAGGCAGCACAACTGCATGTTTAAGATTTACAGGGACTACTCCAGAGGAAAGACTGCTATTAATAACTGTGAGACAAGATGGGCGGGACAGTAATATCAGGAGAACCCGAGGGCTTCAGATGACCCATAATCTCCTGCACAAAAGGCAGGGTCACAGGCTCAAACGTGTCGAGCACAGCAGGGCAGGGGACAAACACCGAAGGATCAGAAGCAGAAGGTGAAATAAATGCTCTGGTAGAAGAGACTTTATCAATGAAATAGTGAAGAAAATCCTCACACACAGCAGGAGAGGCCTCAATTACAGTCTGTGGTGCATTTAGAGCCGAGTTGATAACTTTAAACAACACACGGGGTTTACAACAGTTTAGAAGAACAATATCAGAAAAATAATTTCTTTTTGCCTCTTTCACAGTGGATTGGTAATGACGCCAGCAATCCTTCAATATTTGAAAAGACACTTGCAATTTGTCCTTTTTCCACTTTCGCTCAGCTCTTCGACAGTCCTGTCTGGCAGTGCGGGTTGTTTCATTCAGCCGAGGCTCTGATTTGGCTTTCTTCTGCCTGGTCTTTAATGGAGCCGCAATGTCTATAGCAGTTTGACAGGTGTCGAGAAACCATAAGTTAAGAGCCTCTGTATCCTCACACACAGACTCGGGAATGACGCAGATCTGGCTGAAAACTGCGGAGAACTGAGCAGCAGTGGAAGGGTTAATAACTCGACATCTGCGAGCAGCAGCGCGAGGTTTAACTGTGTGACAGCAAACAGCAGCTTCAAAAAGTACAGGCATATGATCCGAGAAAAAAGCGTCACAGACCACCAGGTTAAGAACAGGCAAACCATAAGATAAAACAAGATCAAGTGTGTGCGGAGATAAAGAGGAAATCCAGTTCCCGGGATATGAAAAAATCCTTAAGGATAAATGATTTATTCGCAAGCGATCTGGCGTTTACCTGACCAAACCTGGCAAGAGCTGGCGGGTCAGGGCGAACAGCCGACAAGGAGGTCCGTCACAGAGGCCGCAGGTTCCCCAGATTTACTCCGCGCCAGAGCAGGGTCCGCGGGGGCGGAACACCACATCCGGGCCCGCCACCGGCACCAACCAGGCAGCGACCGGGTCCAATGAACGTCGAGAGGCACAAAGGTGAGGCCCCGCTCCACATCCACCCCGATCACGATGTACAAACCCAGCCCTCAGCCTCACGAGACAGCCACCACGCTTACCCCGGCAGCGGTGCTGCTTTCGCTGCGGGAGTGGCGCTGCAGCGCGGCAGAGGTATGTCGGGATGTCCGATAGGAAGGGAGGCAGAGTTTTTTGTCCATAACAATCAAAGTTGACAAGGTTTTTGGTGGAGGTTCTCAGATCTAGCAGCGTTTGGTGATCATACACCATCAGAGTGTTGACGGTATGTGCAACAAGTGTTACAAGCAACAGAAACACACACAACAGTCGGAGCAGCTGACGGCCCGCCTCACACACTGGCGCCATCTTGCAACTATAACGTTAGCTCTAATAGATAAGGGTGCATTGCGAACATCAGCAAGGATTAAGGACCTTTCAAAAGCATCTCCCATATCCCAGCATCAGAATGGGTGAGAAACACATAGTCTATATTCCTTTGTTTACGGTGCTATCTTGCGGTACATCTTTATAAAGACTGTAAAAAAAACTGTTGTTCAGCCAGGACAACAACTCAGAGTTTCCTGAATGATAGCTGTCAATCAAGGTAAACTAAGGAGGTCCTTGGGTGGGATCGGTTTGAAAGTGACCAATCAGAGGAGGGCCAGTTCCTCTTTGGTTTCCACCCCCAAAATGTCAAAAGTCAGTTTCATGCGGGTGTGCAGAAATCAACTTCGCAAGCAGAGTTTACTAGCAAGAGCGTGTATGCCCTCCTCCGCTTGCACAGGAGACACTCGCAGGTGCGTGGTGGCTGCTTTCTGTGCGTGCTGCTTAGTTTTATACGTGCAGGTGCCATTCTTTCCCTCTCCCTATGTTAAGTTTTACGCTCGCAGCTGCCAGTTCACTCTCGAGCAGCATGTTTTATCACGCTTGCGAGATATGAGATAAATCTGACGCTATACACCTGCATCTTCCATTATTTTCCAATAGACCGAATCACTATGATGTCATGAATCAATTGTAAGGAATCTAAGAAACTTTAAAGGTGCTGTAGGTAGGATTGTGAAGATCCAGGACTTAGCCAACATCGACAACTTCTCAGTCTCTCCCCCCCTTTCTGATAAAGCCCTAACAGTCTCCTAAGCCCCTCCCCCCACAAGGGAGAATGAATGCGTGTGCATGAGTAGTGATTGACACGCAGTTCGACACCCCCCCCGGCCCTGATTGGTGCATCTGAACAGGGAGCGGTGGATTTTTGCAAATCTCACTACAGACTGTAGGTGGTGCCAGAGGAGCCGGATTTTTCTTACCTGCTTCATGTAGTTCTACTGGAACATAGGGTCAGTTTCAGCAAATATGACAGAAAGTTAGTTTTATAAGTGACAAAAACATCGGGAACAGCGGCGACCAAAATGTTGAAAATGTTTTTTTTATTTTCAATTTTGACCCAGAAAAACAAAAACTTGCACGGTGGACGGGAAGACAACACAAGGGTTAAGAGCCTTATAAACAAGTAAAGAAGTTTAAAATCTATCCTAAAAGACACTGGGAGCTGAAACTCTCTTTCTTGTTGTAATTGAAAGCCTGTCGGCAAAGTTCTGCAGTTTGTCAATTGATTGTTTTGAAAAACCGGTAAATAGAGCATTATAGTAAACCAATCGACTTGAAATAAATGCAGTTTTTCTGCATTTTCATGGGATGAAATGATCGTACCTTTACAATATTTCTTTAGTGAAAGAAAGCTGCTATAGTGTCTTCATACATTAATCAGACGTGTGTTTTAAGCGTAACATGCAATAAACCAATCAGAGTGTCATCTCCCATTGCCTTTCAAAGCCAGGCACGTTTGGACCTTGGAGCATTGCTATTATGATGGAGGATTTGCACTGTAATATTTTTATTTGTAATCTTCTGCATGTGTGTGTGCTGCTGTGCGTCCCTGTGTGTGTAACAAGCATAGTGTGCGCGCGCTGTGCACGAGTCTAGGAGCATTTTACTAATTTGCTATTAAAATAACAATGAAATGCTGCGTTATTGACTTTAGACCAGGTTTTTGTTGGTCAATGGCGCGATCACTTCCCACTTCCTCAAGATAGCAATACTCCCAGAATGCACCTGAACACACCTCCCTGTAAGACCAGCACGCCCATGGGCCACAGATGGGTGCAGGTGCATTTGCTATTTAAACGACGCGGGCGCTCGACGGGAAACTGACTTAGCCAAACTGACTGGTCTTAAACTAGCAAAGACACTTGCGTCGGGCTTTGCGGTGCACTGCGCCGGGTGCAAGAAAAGGGCCCCTAGGGAGAATGATGATAAGCACATAAAAAACATTCTGGATCTGCACAAGCACTATCCTCGTAACAACTTTTGAGATGGCTACAATTAACGAGTTGTGCTGATAAGAGACTGAGGCCTAGCTGCACCAGATGCAGCAGCAGTGTGTTACGAGCTTTACGAGATGAAGCTTTGTCTGTGGAGGCTGACCTGGCTGCTATCATCACATGACTGCCACACCAGCTGATACAAACAGAAAACAAATGTACACTTTATCATAATTATCAGACATTGGGCCAAGAAACATTACAAATGTACCACAGTAAGTTTTCATTTCCAGGCTCTCCAGGTTTTCAAATGGTAAATCTAACAGTAAAGTAACTCCTGTGAGTGTATTTAGTAAACTGAATGTCCAAACCACAATAATTTCCACTGCTGTGTTTCTGATTGTGACGATGGAAGAGTGCCTCAATGTATTCAGAATGAGGCCTTTATCTGAATTTTCGACTAAGACTTGTGGGATATGTCGGTATTATTCAGGTTTCAGAAGCGTTCTTTGGACACGTATACAGAGCATTCAGAATATGCGTCTCAATCAGGGTTTTTACTGCAGTTTGTGACAGTTTACGGTCAGCTCTGTGCGTTGCTATGGTTGTTGTACACAAACCAACCAGCCGACAGTTTGCAGGGCTGCGGTAGAGATGCATGGCCAAAAGAAAAGAAGGAGAAACACAGCTACTTTTAAACATGATCAAAGACTTGGATATCAACAGGTTTTTGGATATGAGGCGACCTTTTCAAGAAGCTGGTTGAAGGAATGAAAGAGGGACGCTGCGTTTACACGCTCCAACAAGTCATTTAAGTCAGTTTATTTAAGAAGGGGACAGTGCAAATTAATAAAATGCATAATTATACAGGGGCAAAAATGCCAGAATTAGCCAAAAGGCTGTTTTTCATCTGTAGTACCCTGGCCTCAATGTACACAAGTCTGCCACCGGTGGAAAGTGGTGGTGGCCTAAAGGATAGAGAAGTGAGGCCGTGGGTTCAATCCCCAGACCAACAGGATACAATCTGGGTGGGGAAAGTGAAAGAGCAGCGCTTGTCCCTCCCTCATTAGCCCCACTGAGGTGCCCTTGAGCAAGGCCCTTAACCCCGACAGCTTCCAGGTACCGTATGAATGTGGAACTGTGTGAATGTGATCAGGGTGTTCCTGCAAAAGAGAGGCTTCCTCTCAGTGAACCTTCCCTGAATAAAAAAAAAAAAAAATCCTATTTTGCACGACTGCATGTAATGGAGATGCAAAAACTGCCTCCAAGATTTCTAAAAACTACATATATTTTCCAGTTTAGGTCAATATCCTAATCTAACCCATCCTTTTTATTTCCATTCCATTCATTAAATCTCCATTTCTGTCTCTAACATATACTCACACAAACCTCTGTTACATATAAATGCACAGCTAGGGTATAGTCAATTCAATATTATTTATAGTATCAAATCATAACAAGAGTTATCTCAAGACACTTTACAGATAGAGTAGGTCTAGACCACTACTCTACTGTCATTTACAAAAACCCAACAATTTCCCACGAGCAAACATTTGGTGCAACAGTGGCGAGGAAAAACTTCCTTTTAGGCAGAAACCTGCATACTCTCTCTGTGGGCGGCATCTGGTGCTGCCGATTTGGACACAGACACAGTATATAGACAGTATATATAGTAGAAGTAGTGGTATATTCTTTATTTATTCATGTTAGCACAAGGTGATAACTACTGTCGACATTTTAATTTGGGCTGTTTATTTCACATTACAAAACAACTACTTTATTAATATTTTTTATGCGCCAGCAAAAGTTTCCACCTTCCAAATATATTTTGACTTCCTACACTGGCCCCATGTGAGAAGTTGTGATTGGTCCACCCATGGCCTGGCTGGCTGGAAATGTCTGATTGCGAGGAGGGTCGGATGTATCTGTCAGACAAAATGAAACATGAGCTCGCAGATTCGTCTGGTTTCCAGGCTGTAATACCCCTCTCTCTCTCTCTCTCTCTCTCTCTCTCTCTCTCTCTCTCTCTCTCTCTCTCTCTCTCTCTCTCTCTCTCTCCCCATCTCCAGTCTCTATCGAAAAAAGCAAAAATCATAAAAAAAAAGAAACAAAAATACGCCTAAACTTCTAAATTTCTGGCTGAATGATATGAGTTTTAAATCGGTTGTCATGATCACGATTGATAACCAGAACTTTGGTTTTATCAATATTTATTTGCAGAAAGTTAGAGTCCATCCAGTCTTTGATGGCAGCAAGATTGCTATAATACATTTTAAGGACTATTTTCACACTATAGTTTCACAGATGGTCAAAAAATGTAGTCATAGCTGTAGTGACTTTCAGCAAAAATAATATAGGCCTATCTAAATAAGCAACTGAGAGGCGAGCGTGTGAACTTGTTTCAGCCGTGTTTTCTGGGCTATAAATAAACTAATGTCCAGTTTGTGTGTAACTTTGGATTTGCAGATCCATTTATTGACAGTTAGGTATAAACATGCTCACTGTAATGTTCTACTACGAGTCGGAGACAAGATTAAAGTTCTCAGATTGACCCGTTTTATAAACCACTCAAAACAGTGCAGAGAAAACCTACAGATGTGTTGCAGTGTGTCACAGAAAAACAGAGCTCTCAATCCCCGGTAAAATTCAACCCTGTTAACAACAACAACAACAACAACAACAACAACAGAGGTGCATAAACAAAAAAATTTAGGCAGTGTGCATACAGGATCACGACTGCTGACGCCACTGAAATGAGACATAGAATTGGGGAAATGAAAGGTGAGCATTTGCATTTGATTACATTGCTGCCTGACTGGGGCTGCTGGTTACAGCGTTCTCGCTCAATACTAGACCAATGTTAATGATTTTTGTCCACATTACTCACATATACATTACACGTAATACATAGGAAATCAGGTTCCAGGTTTGAAAAATACTACTGGGAAACTACAGGAGTTTTCAATTTGTTTCTTGCTAAATCAAGGATATGCTTCTTCTTGGGTTGTTAAGACTACATTTACAAGCAAATACAAAATCCTGATCCTTTTCATGAAGTCTAGGGTGAGACCTTAGCCTTGACTGAGATGACTGAGAGTTTCAGTCGACAACATAGACGGTTCATGAGGACAGGTCTGATGGTCTGATCTCTTATGCCATAAATGAGAGAACTCAGACATCTGGGCAAGATGAAAATACACACATATAAAACACTATAGACACGCACAAATATTATCCTTGTTACAATTCTCGAAAGAGCTACGAGGATGGGGCTGTAAATGGTTGAAGAGAGACTGAGGCCCAGCTGCCCCAGATGCAGCAGCAGTGTGTTACGAGCCTTTAGAGCTGAAGCTTTGTCTGTGGAGGCTGACCTGGCTGCTATCATCACACCAATATAGGAGGAAGTGATTGCCACACCAGCTGATACAAACAGAACACAAGTGTACACTTTATCATAATTATCAGACATTGGGCCAAGAAACATGGATACGTGAGAGCAAAAATCTTTCATCTCCAGGCTCTCTAGGTCTTTAAATGGAAAATCTAACAGTAAAATAACTCGTATGAGTGTATTTAGTAAACAGAAGACCCAAACCACAATGATAGCCACTTCTGTGTTTCTGATGGTGATGATGGTAGAGTGCCTCAGTGGGTAGCACACAGCTACACATCTCTCCAGAGACATCACCACCAGTGTGAGAGGAGAGATTTCTTTTGTTAGATCAGCAAGCATGTTGAGAACACCACATAAAGGATATGTTAGCCTTAGTTTAGAAGCAGCCAGTATGTATAGTACTTGACCCAGTGCCATCAATACAGTGTCTGCAAAAAGGAGATTAAACAGAAGAATGTAACGGTAAGTCTCACGAAAAACAGTTTTACTCCTCAATGTGAATAACATGGTCCCATTAATGTAGAGAAACAGACAACACGGCACTGTAGTCACAGTGGAGAATAACACTCGTTCCAGTAACCCCTGAGACTGCTGTTCAGCAGTGACATTGGTCACAGACTGATTTGCATACGACATGTTAAGACAGTCACCTATTGAACACAATGAATTTCCCCAGATTGTATTTCCACGACAACTAAGATCCAACGTCAGCAGACATGCCTATTGAGTTCACATGAAAAATCTCAAATCCTCCACGTACATTTTCCCCTCTCGACAGTTAGTAGGTTAAGGGTTTGTGCTTGCTTCTATGTGAGCAGAGCTGGTCTATGAGGTTTGTCCACACTTATATACTGTATATGAGTCTTCACACCCATTTCATGTGACACCCTCACATGTCCTTATGGTGTCAGGATTATGTCATATCTCGGGAGTGCGATAAAACATCCTCCATGAGCAAATTATATAATTTCACACTGGCAGATATCACTCTTCATGCACTAGTTCAACCAGGGCTGGAATGGGACAAAAAATTGGCCCTGGCATTTTTGGCCCAGGCGGCCCAAACCCACCGTTATTGGTCAGACACATTCCCTGCAGACAGTCCTCTTAAAATATGCGTGCATTCTCTGATATGAGTTGCCTAGTGTTCTGCGTTCATGTGATCGTTTTGGATCCTTCAAGAGGGGTCTCAAGACTTATCTGTTGATCTCACACTTAAATAATTAATTCATTCTTAGAGTTATGATTTGTATATTTATGGTATTTTTATTATTGATATTTGATATTGTATTGCTATTATTGTTATTACTATTTTGCTTAATATTGGCTTAGCAACTTTAAAAACAGTTTACTGTTATTTGTAACTATTGTAAGATTCATATTTTTCAATGTAAGCTTTAGCAGTTAGGTTACCTGACAGCCACTAACTTTAATGTTACAGCCAAACTGCTTGTTGTCGTTACGACGTGAGGCGCGCGTGCGCGCACACGCACACGCACACACACACACACACACACACACACACACACACACACACACACACAGCCTCCCTCCCTCCCTGAGAGTCCCTGTTAATTTACCTACTCCTTACCACATCTTCAGCTACTCTCTCTTCCATCTTTTCCTCACTCGCTCCCATGGCCCTGTCATGGTCACTCTCCTCCTCCTTGGCTTCTTCCCTGTCATGATCTTGTTTCTGCTTCTCTGTATAGCCAGCCACCTCTCCTCCTTCCTCTACTTCAGGTAATGCTGATGTTGAAGCAGATACTACAGCCCCAAACATGTCAGAAATTTTGGCATATTTTGAGGAATCCGCCTGTAGATTCTTAGTCTTTTTCTCCCGTAATTTCTCTGCACCTCCCTTGCGCTTTGGTGGTCATTTATCCATTTTAAGGTGGATGCTAAACTTCCAGCATAACTATTACAGTTCGTGTGTCAGGGCCAGGAGGCGTGGCAATAGTGGGATCCGTAAATGTGCGGCCCGGAGGGGGCGGTCTCATGGGCGCTGGAGACCAGCAAGGTCATTGGGGAGGTCTCATGGGTGACGGAGACCGGCAAAGTCTCAGGGGGAAGGGGCAGGAGTAGGTCTGACCCCGACAGGGCACGAGGGGCAGGAGTCGGTCTGACCGCCGACAGGGCACGAGGGGCAGGAGTAGGTCGGACCGACAAAGGCAAAGTCTCTGGGGGGCAGGATAAGGGCAAAGTCTCTGGGGCGGTCTCAAAGGTGTCAGAGAGTGGCAGGGTCACAAGGGAGGTCTCAGGGGCGGTCTCAGGGGCGCCGAGACCGGCAGGTTCTCAGGGGCGGTCTCATGGGCGCCAGAGACCGACAAATTCACTGGGGAGGTCTCAGGGGCGGTCTCATGGGCGCTGGAGACCAGCAAGGTCATTGGGGAGGTCTCATGGGTGACGGAGACTGGCAAAGTCTCAAGGGGAACGGGCAAGGCCGGTTCAGAGAGGCTGGACGCCAGCCGGGGCTCATGGAAGCTGGGCATCAGCCGGGAGTCTGCTAGCCAGCCGGGAATCTGGGAAGCTGCTAGCCAGCCGGGGATCTGGGAGGCTGCTAGCCCGCTGGGGTTCTGGGAAGCTGTTAGCCAGCCAGGATTCAGGGAAGCTGCTAGCCAGCCGGGGTTCAGGAAGGCTGCTAGCCAGCTGGGGTTCAGGAAGACTGCTAGCCAGCCGGGGATCTGGGAGGCTGCTAGCCCGCTGGGGTTCTGGGAAGCTGCTAGCCAACCAGGATTCAAGGGAGCTGCTAGCCAGCCGGGATTCAGGGAAGCTGCTAGCCAGCCGGGGATCTGTGAGGCTGCTAGCCAGCCGGGGATCTGGGAGGCTGCTAGCCCGCTGGGGTTCTGGGAAGCTGTTAGCCAGCCAGGATTCAGGGAAGCTGCTAGCCAGCCGGGGTTCAGGAAGGCTGCTAGCCAGCTGGGGTTCAGGAAGACTGCTAGCCAGCCGGGGATCTGGGAGGCTGCTAGCCCGCTGGGGTTCTGGGAAGCTGCTAGCCAGCCAGGATTCAGGGTAGATGCTAGCCAGCCGGGATTCAGGGAGGCTGCTAGCCAGCGGGGGTGGGGGAGGCTGCTAGCCAGCCGGGGCTCAGAAAGGCTGCTAGCCAGCTGGGAATTTGGGACACAGGACAACCTGGGGACACTAGAAAACTTGGAAACACTGGAAAACTCGGAAACCTGGGGGGCTGCTAAACAGCCGGGATTCTGGGAGACTGCTAGCCAGCCGGGGTTCAGGGAGGCTGCTAGCCAGCAGGGGCTCAGGGAGGCTGCTAGCCAGCCGGGGCTCAGAAAGGCTGCTAGCCAGCCGGGGTTCAGGGCAGCTGCTAGCCAGCTGGGAATTTGGGACACAGGACAACCTGGGGACACTAGAAAACTTGGAAACACTGGAAAACTCGGAAACCTGGGGGGCTGCTAAACAGCCGGGATTCTGGGAGACTGCTAGCCAGCCGGGGTTCAGGGAGGCTGCTAGCCAGCAGGGGCTCAGGGAGGCTGCTAGCCACCCGGGGATCTGGGAGGCTGCTAGCTCGCTGGGGTTCTGGGAAGCTGCTAGCCAAGTCAGAGAAGCTGCTAGCCAGCCTGGATTCAGGGAGGCAACTAGCCAGCCGGGGTTTAGGGAGGCTGCTAGCCAGCCGGGGTTCAGGGCGGCTGCTAGCTAGCCGGGAATTTGGGACACAGGACAACCTGGGAACACTAGAAAACTCTGGGACACTAGAGAACTCGGGAACACTAGAAAACTTGCGAAAACTAGAAAACTCTGGAACACTAGAAAACTCGGAAACACTGGAAAACTTGGAAACCTGGGGGGCTGCTAAACAGCCGGAACTCTGGGGGGGCACACTAGAAAACTCGGGGACACTAGAAAGCTCAAGGACACCAGGCAGTGTTGGGACACTGGGCAACTCAGAGACACTGGGTGGTGCTGGGACACTGGAGAGCTCGGGGACACTAGAGAGCTCAGGGACACTAGAAGGCTCGGGGACACCAGAAGGCTCGGGGACACTAGAAAGCTTGGGGACACTAGAGGGCTCGGGGACACTAGAAGGCTCGGGGACACTAGAAGGCTCAGGGACACTAGAAAGCGCTGGGACACTAGAAAGCGCGGGGACACTAGAAAGCTCAGAGACACTGGGCAGTGCTGGAACACTGGACAGCTCGGGGACACTGAAGAGCCTGGGGACACTGGAAAGCTTGGGGACACTGGGCAGTGCTGGGACACTGGTCAACCCGGGGACACTGGAGAGCCTGGGGACACTAGGGAGCTCGGGGACACTAAGGAGCTCACGGACACTAGGAAACTCTGGGACACTAAGGAGCTTGGGGGCGCTGGGGATTGCGGGGACGCTGGGCAGCTTGGGGACGCTGGGCAGCACAGGGACACTGGGCAGCACGGGGACGCTGGCAGAAAAATCCAAAGAAATCCAAAAACAGCCAAGGAGGTACAAAAAACAGGAAACGCTGAAACTGACGGGAACTGACGCAGGCACATACAAACTGACAAAAACTAGCAGGGCAAGGACACAAACTGACAAGGTAAAGACACAAGCTCACGCAGGCAGGACAATGGACACAAACAGACACAAAACATTCTGACAAGAGACAAGGGAAACACTCGCTCTGTTTCTCAATCTGTGTTCTTCTATTGACTTGTGTTCTTGTGTCCCTGTGAAACGTCATCTTGTGTTGCCAAAGTACTGTCCCAATACACAAGTTCACATTTCACCAAGAACAGTTAAGATTCCCGGAAATGTTCTTGACACGCCCATTTTACCGAGGATGCATTGGTTGGTAACTTGTATGAACTTCGCAGCACCCGTATCCCAACATTCATTTCGGCATTCAATGATGGTCGGGTTTCCGGTACATAGACAGACCAAAAACGGGACAATTTTAACAATTTTCGCCATCTTATTCATCACTAAATTAACTTCTGAGAACGTTTTAGGCGAGAAATGAACGGTTTAGATTTCGAATATAGGCAGTCTTGCGAAAATGTTTGCCGAATTGACAATTTGCTTCAAAGTTTTCGGAGTTGAGGAGCTCCATAAAGTGACGCGGCCGCCAGTTTGCGCCTGCCGGGGCCACTAGCTCGTCGCTCGGACGCGTCACGCTCAGAGACCCCGCTGTAAGCCGGAGGTCTTTTAGACCGGTCCCGTAAATAAGAGGCTTTTATTTTGCCGTTGACGGATCGTTTGTTTAAATATCACAACACATGTCCATCATAAGATTAACGGGAACCTGTGGTTAACTGTCTTTTCGGAGTTAAACTCCACAAGCACACACACACACACACACACACACACACACACACACACACGTACACCGCAGCTTCACACAAACACACACACACACACACACATACACACACACACACACACACACACACACACACACACACACACACACACACACACACACAGCGCAGCAGGCAGAGGCGGGGAAGAGAGATATACCTGTTTCTTTTCGGGAGACTTGTTTAAATTATGCCATAGGCTATACATTAGATTTAGTATTTAGTTCATATTTTTTTGGTGTATTTGTTTTCTGATTCATTAGAAGTTGAGTTTCAGTCTGTATGATAAATGAACAGTTGTACATAAAGTGGTAACATGCTATGACATGTTATGTAGACTAAAGGGGAGACACCAACCTTTATCATTTTAATTGCTGATTTCCATCTGTTGTCCCTGGGCATATACAGTGCACTACAATAATATAGAAACGATAATTCCACATAACACTAATAGGAACACATAGGACTCACCAGTGCATATGCCTACTTTAATTTAAACTGTCTTAAACTTATACACTAATAATAGTAGGGATCACGTTCCACTCTTTTGAATAAGGGGTATTTGAGCTAAACCATAAACAATAAAATTAAAGCTCAATTAGTTTTAATTTTCAATATTATTGCAATAGTTGTAGCATTATGAGGTTTTCTTGTCCGGAGCTATTATAACCACTAATACAAAGTGGTTATATTGTTGTGGTTTTTATTTCTAACTGTTTGGAGCATTGCAGGTAGCCTCTGTGCTGGGGGTGTTGAGCAATAACAGGAAGAACGCATCGTCTCAAACTGTTAACGGCGTTTTCTGTGCTTGTGAACTTGTGAGTTCATTCTTCCAAGAACAACCAGCAAGAACGTTCTCCCAAAGAACACAAGTCCATTCTTTGCATTCTTGAGATTGAGAAACACCCAAGGACTAAATACACTGGGTAATGAGGTAACGAGGGGCAGGTGACACAGCAGGTGAAACACATTAGGGGAGACAGGGTAATCAACAAAGGCGGGAAAACACAGGAAGTAAAACTGGACATGATAAGACAGAAAACAGACTATCAAAATAAAACAGGAAACGGAACATAATACAAAACAGGGAACACAACAAAATATACACAGACCACAGAATACAATAACCACAACAGGAAACATACAAAAATAATAAATAAAAAGAATTGGTGGTGCCAGAGGAGCCAGATTTTTTTTTAATTACCTGCTTCATGTAGTTCTACTGGAAAACATCAGAAAAACTTTGAAAAAAGTGACAAAAACATCAGGAACAGCGACGACCAAAACGTTGAAAAAAAAGTTTTAATTTTAAATTTTGACCCAGAAAAACAAAAACTTGCACGGTGGACGGGAAGACAACACAAGGGTTAAGAGCCTTATAAACAAGTAAAGAAGTTTAAAATCTATCCTAAAAGACACTGGGAGCTGAAACTGTCTATCTTGTTGTAGTTGAAAGCCTGTCAGGAAAGTTCTGCAGTTTGTCAATTGATTGATTTCCCATTCCCTTTAAAAGCCAGGCGTGTTTGGACCTTGGAGCATTGCTATTAATATGGAGGATTTGCACAGTAATATATTTACTTGTAATATTTTGCATGTGTGTGTGCTGCTGTGCGTCCCTGTGTGTGTAACAAGCATAGTGTGCGCGCTGTGCATAAGCCTAGGAGCATTTTTGTTACGATTCTGGGATTAAAGGACCCAAATGCAGGGAGAGGCAGGCAGGCAGGCAGGCAGGAGAAGGTTTATTAGGTCTGATTTATTAGGCAAAACACAAAAATGAACAAAGGGAGTCCTGGATGAAGCAGCAGGCAAAAACCAATTCCTAAACAAGAAAAGGCATCCAAAAAAAACCCAAGGGAGTCAAAAACCAGGGAAATACAGGAGGGGTAGAAACAGACCAGAACAGATACGGAGAAGCACACAAACTCACACAAACTGACGGCACAAGGACACAAAACAATCTGACAAGACACAAAGGGAAACACAGAGGCTAAATAAACTAGGAGACGAGCAAACCAGGAACAGGTGAGACAACAGGTGAAACACATCAGGGCGGGGCAGGACAATCAACCAAGGCGGGAAAACACAAAGTAAAGCTGGACATGACAAGACAGAAAACAGACTATCAAAATAAAACAGGAAACAGGAACAACCGACAGAAAACATGAAATCAACTAAACACAGAAACTCGACACAACACAGCAGAGAACAGAGAACACAGGAATTAACCAAAAAACACACAATACACAGAACACAGTCAGGACAGGGTAAACACCATAAACAAGGGGATGACTAAACAGAAGTATACAGAATAAATATACAAACACAGGAAAACATACAGAAATAATAATACAGGAAACCGAAATATACAACACCAGGCAACAGAAATGTCCAAACCATAACACATTTTACTAATTTGCTGTTAAAATAACAATGAAATGCTGAGTTATTGACTTTAGACCAGAGGCCTGTACTACGAAGCGAGATTTGGCGTTAACGAGCTAACTTCAGGTTCAACCCAGGGTTTTCTGTACTACGGAGGTGGATCACTTGTGATCAGGTTCAATCGCCGTGGTAACGTATGCTGAACACCTAACCTGGTCGGAAGCAGGTTATGTTGGAGATCAGAGATCAACCGGTGTAAAAGCACCGCCTACTGACCTATCAATAGTCGACTGATAACGGCGTCACCGTTCTTAGAAGATCAGGTGGAGCTCGGTGGGCGGAGAGAGAGAGGTGCGCTCATAAAAGTTAAAACATTTAGAGACCGACAACCCCGTTAACATTCCCTGATGGGTATTTTTATGAAAGATATAGATTTTCAGCGGAGGGAATTACGTATAGGCTATTTGTTGGCTTCTTGAGCCGTGTGTTGCCAATGCGCACATCGGTTTAAATTATGTTTTTATGTTGTTGTTTTTTTCTCTCACGATCGCATACCACCGCCAGGGTTGCAACTGAAATAAAAGCCTGAAGCAACGACAGTTTATGGAAAGCAAAAGTGTAATACACTCTTTTTTTTCCAGTCAGATCTTGTGCCTTACTGATGGGGAAGTGACCAGTTTAGTCTAATGTATTGTAGTGGGTGTACTGTACTGTATATTGGCCAGAACCTGCCTTTTGGGGGAGGAGGGGGGCATATCATAGTGGGGGGTCTGGGTGTCCTCCCCCTGGGAAGTTTTACGCATCAACGACTTCATTTCCTGCATTCCGATACTTTTATGCACCAATTTATGGTGAAATACCTCCATTGAGCCTATGTGAAGAAAAAAAGCACAGATGACAATTCAAAATATATCAAAAATATAATGGAAAGTATTTTGTTACGTGTCATTGGGCATTTTTAAGTGGGTATATGGAAATCCTGGAGCTTACTATCACGTAGACTACACCACTGGATATTGATAAGCTAAGCGTTGTGATTTACGCATAACAGCGTTGGCTTTTTTGCCAGCTTTTGTTCCTGCGTTTTGCCTGTAAAACCATGTCTGTGTTCTTCATATTTATGTAGAATTATAGTTTGGTCTTCTTGTTTAAAATATGCGGCTCTGGTAGATGTTTGCGATTGGTCATGCTGTGCAAACACCGCCTCTTTTATGTGAACACACGCGCCGCTGGATTGGGAAATCCTGGGTTGACTGAACTAGTTGTTAACCAGCGTCGTGATACAGGTTATGCGGGACCGCGGTTGTTAGGTTAGGTGAAGCCGGGTAACTGAAAGAAATCCAGGATATGTTGATCTCGCTTCGTAGTACAGGCCTCTGGTTTTTGTTGGTCAATGGTGCGATCACTTCCCACTTCCTCAAGATAGCAATATTCCCAGAATGCACCTGAACACACCTCCCTGTAAGACCAGCACGCCCATGGGCCACAGATGGGTGCAGGTGCATTTGCTATTTAAACGATGCGGGCGCTCGACGGGAAACTGACAACTGCGTCGGTCTTAAACTAGCAAAGACACTTGCGTCGGGCTTTGCGGTACGCTGCGCCGGGTGCAAGATAGGGCCCCTAGGGAGAATGATGATAAGTACATAAAAAACATTCTGGATCTGCACAAGCACTATCCTCGTAACAACTTTTGAGATGGCTACAATTAATGAGTTGTGCTGATAAGAGACTGAGGCCTAGCTGCCCCAGATGCAGCAGCAGTGTGTTACGAGCTTTACGAGATGAAGCTTTGTCTGTGGAGGCTGACCTGGCTGCTATCATCACATGACTGCCACACCAGCTGATACAAACAGAAAACAAATGTACACTTTATCATAATTATCAGACAATGGGCCAAGAAACATTACAAATGTACCACAAGAAGTTTTCATTTCCAGGCTCTCCAGGTTTTCAAATGGTAAATCTAACAGTAAAGTAACTCCTGTGAGTGTATTTAGTAAACTGAATGTCCAAACCACAATAATTTCCACTGCTGTGTTTCTGATTGTGACGATCGAAGAGTGCCTCAGTGTATTCAGAATGAGGCCTTTATCCGAATTTTCGACTAAGACTTGTGGGATATGTCGGTATTATTCAGGTTTCAGAAGCATTCTTTGGACACGTATACAGAGCATTCAGAATATGTGTCTCAATCAGGGATTTTACTGTAGTTTGTGACAGTTTACGGTCAGCTCTGTGCGTTGCTATGGTTGTTGTACACAAACCAACCAGCCGACAGTTTGCAGGTGTGCGGTAGAGATGCATGGCCAAAAGAAAACGAGAAACACAGCTACTTTTAAACACTTGGATATCAACAGGTTTTTGGATATTAGGCGATCTTTTCAAGAAGCTGGTTGAAGGAATGAAAGAGGGACGCTGTGTTCACATAGTCCAACAATTCAATTGAGTCAGTTTATTTAAGAAGGGGACAGTGCACACTAATAAAATGCATAATTAAACATGAGTAAAAATGCCAGAATTAGCCAAAAGGCTGTTTTTCATCTGTAGTACCCTGGCCTCGATGTACACAAGTCTGCCACGGCCTAAAGGATAGAGAAGTGAGGCCGTGGGTTCAATCCCCAGACCAACAGGATAAAATCTGGGTGGGGAAAGTGAAAGAGCAGCGCTTGTCCCTCCCTCATTAGCCCCACTGAGGTGCCCTTGAGCAAGGCCCTTAACCCCGACAGCTTCCAGGTACCGTATGAATGTGTAACTGTGTGAATGTGATCAGGGTGTTCCTGAAAAAGAGAGGCTTCCTCTCAGTGAACCTTCCCTGAATTAAAAAAAAAAAAATCCTATTTTGCACGACTGCATGTAATGGAGAAGCAAAAACTGCCTCCAAGATTTCTAAAAAATACATATATTTACCAGTTTAGGTCAATATCCTAATCTAAGCCATCCTTTTTATTTCCATTCCATTCATTAAATCTCCATTTCTGTTTCTAACATATACTCACACAAACCTCTGTTACATATAAATGCTCAGCTAGGGTATAGTCAATTCAATTCAATTTTATTTATAGTATCAAATCATAACAAGAGTTATCTCAAGACACTTTACAGATAGAGTAGGTCTAGACCACTACTCTACTGTCATTTACAAAGACCCAACAATTTCCTACGAGCAAACATTTGGTGCAACAGTGGCGAGGAAAAACTTCCTTTTAGGCAGAAACCTGCATACAGAACCTGGACACAGACACAGTATATATTTATATATATATATATATATATATATATATATATATATATATATGGTAACATCAACAACAACAACAACAGAGGTGCATAAACAAAAAAATGTACACAGGGTGCGTACAGGATCACGACTGCTGACGCCACTGAAATGAGACATAGAATTGGGGAAATGAAAGGTGAGCATTTGCATTTGATTACATTGCTGCCTGACTGGGGCTGCCGGTTACAGCGTTCTCGCTCAATACTAGACCAATGTTAATGATTTTTGTCCACATTACTCGCTTATACATTACATGTAATACATAGGAAATCAGGTTCCAGGTTTGAAAAATAACACTGGGAAACTACAGGAGTTTTCAATTTGTTTCTTGCTAAATCAAGGATATGCTTCTTCTAGGGTTGTTAAAACTACATTTACAAGCAAATACAAAAGCCTGATCCTTTTCATGAAGTCTAGGGTGAGACCTTAGCCTTGACTGAGATGACTGAGAGATTCAGTCGACAACATAGACGGTTCATGAGGACAGGTCTGATGGTCTGATCTCTTATGCCATAAATGAGAGAACTCAGACATCTGGGCAAGATGAAAATACACACATATAAAACATTCTGGGCACGCACAAATACTATCCTTGTTACAATTCTCGAAAGAGCTATGATGATGGGGTTGTAAATGGTTGAGGAGAGACTGAGGCCCAGCTGCCCCAGATGCAGCAGCAGTGTGTTACGAGCCTTTAGAGCTGAAGCTTTGTCTGTGGAGGCTGACCTGGCTGCTATCATCACACCAATATAGGAGGAAGTGACTGCCACACCAGCTGATACAAACAGAACACAAGTGTACACTTTATCATAATTATCAGACATTGGGCCAAGAAACATGGATATATGAGAGCAAAAATCTTTCATCTCCAGGCTCTCTAGGTCTATAAATGGAAAATCTAACAGTAAAATAACTCGTATGAGTGTATTTAGTAAACAGAAGACCCAAACCACAATGATAGCCAATTCTGTGTTTCTGATGGTGATGATGGTAGAGTGCCTCAGTGGGTAGCACACAGCTACATATCTCTCCAAAGACATCACCACCAGTGTGAGAGGAGAGATTTCATTTGTGAGATCAGCGAGCATGGTGAGAACACCACATAAAGGATATGTTAGCCTTAGTTTACAAGCAGCCACTATGTAAAGTAACTGACTCAGTGCCATCTGTACAGTGTCTGCAAAAAGGAGGATAAACAGAAGAATGTAACGTGAGGTCTCACGAAAAACAGTTTTACTCCTCAATGTGAATAACATGGTCCCATTAATGTAGAGAAACACACAACACGGCACTGTAGTCACAGTGGAGAATAACAATCTTTCCAGTAACCCCTGATACTGCTGTTCAGCAGTGACATTGGTCACAGACTGATTTGCATACGACATGTTAAGACAGTCACCTATTGAATGCAATGAATTTCTTCCAGATTGTATTTCCACGACAACTAAGATCCAACGTCAGCAGACATGCCTATTGAGTTCACATGAAAAATCTCAAATACTCCACGTACATTTTCCCCTCTCGACAGTTAGCAGGTTAAGGGTTTGTGCTTGCTTCCATGTGAGCAAAGCTGGTCTATGAGGTTTGTCCACACTTATATACTGTGTATGAGCTCTGTCTTCACACCCATTTCATGTGACACCATCACATGTCCGTATGGCATCAGGATTATGTCATATCTCGGGAGTGCAATAAAACATGCTCCACGAGCAAATTATATAATTTCACACTGGCAGATATCACTCTTCATGCACTAGTTCAACAATCGAGAGTGAACTGGCAGCTGCGAGCGTAAAACTTAACATAGGGAGAGGGAAAGGATGGCACCTGCACGTATAAAACTAAGCAGCACGCGCAGAAAGCAGCCACCACGCACCTGCAAGTCTCTCCTGTGCGAGCGGAGGAGGGCATACACGCTCTTGGTGGTAAACTCTGCTCGCGAAGTTGATTTCTGAACGCCCCACATGAAACTGACTTTTGACATTTTGGGGGCAGAAACCAAGGAGGAACTGGCCCTCCTCTGATTGGTCACTTTCAAACCTATCCCACCCACGGACCTCCTTAGTTTACCTCGATTGACAGCTATCATTCAGGAAACTTGGAGTTGTTGTCCTGGCCGAAGAACAGTTTTTCCTTAAAATCCCTGCCGTTGTATGAACCCATGCAGCTAACATTAGAGCTAACCTTAGCCTTAGCTAACATGAATGTGAGCGGAGGGATGCAAGGGATTTCCCCCTTTCTGGTCTATGAATCGATGCCTCTGCTGAATAATTTTTATCACTAGACAAAATGTATCCCCCCTCAAAGTGACCAATGCTACTTCACCAATAGACCATTACAATATAGGAATATAAGTATTTAAAACTAAGTAAAGCGCTGTAACGTGAACAGTTTAACATTATTGTGTGATAGCCAACAGGTGACTAGCTACGTACACCGCCCATGAAGTGGCGTATGTATGACACGGCAATTCATATGCCATGATTTACGTGTTATAAAGACGCATACTCGCTATTTCGCATGTTTATCAACGCCGTTTGGCCTCCATTGACTTACATTACCTTGCGATTGCGTGTGAATTGGGGTATGAAAGGCCGAAAATCCACGTGAGGAGGTTGGTTGGGGTGGTGGATGGGTAAAACACAGGACTTTCACCCAGGAGACCGGGGATCGTGTCCGGCATGTGGCGTTTCATTTGTGTCCCTCATGTGATGTTTCCTTTCCATGTTTGTTCTTTTCCTAAACCCAACCCCGTTCTTCTTTTCCTAATCCCAACCGTTTTTTCTTCACGTGGCTTTAGAAAGACGTTGCAGATTGCAGTCAGCTGTATACAACGTAAACATACACGCCGACAGCTGAAAATGCGTACAGATAACACGCCTCTTGGCTTTAGGAAAGTGCCGTATGTTTACGCAAAGTCATGATGTCACGTTGCACCGCCAGATAATGGTCCTTTCGGGGGCCATGGCGATGACAGTTAAGTCAGGCACTAAAATTACTAAATATAGGAAAAAGATTGTTGTTTGGATTAAAACACTCATGAGAAACGAGCAAATGTCCTGGGCTAAAGTATTTTGTTTCGCCGCATGTTTTATGTTGACACCACGTTGTACTATATGAGCTCATTTTCCATTGAATATTGAAGTCATGAATAAGTGTTTCGGCATGGCTGGCCGAGTGGCACTACCCATGGTATTGAAAGGGAAAAACGTCCCCACCTCTGCTTTTTTCACAAATTGCACCCTGGCTGTGTGCCTGGCCAGCAGTCAGATTATTCCAGAAACAGAAATAATGATTCATGACGTGGTGTATTAATGTAACGTTAATGTGATCGCGTTATAGCCTACTAATAGCCTAAGTTAAACATGCCAAAAATAAGTGTAATCTGGTATCATTAGTCATGTTAGCTTAGGCTATAACGTTAGCTCTAATAGATAAGGGTGCATCACGAACACCGGCAAGGATTAAGGACATTTCAAAAGCATCGCCCATATCCGAGCATCAGAATGGGTGAGAGACACATATATTCTATATTCCTTTGTTTATGGTGCTATCTTGCGCGACTTCGTTATAAAGACAGTAAAAACTGTTGTTCGGCCAGGACAACAACTCTGAGTTTCCTGAATGATAGCTGTTGTTATCTGAGGCCCCGTTTACACGACAACGCTCGCGGGTGAAAACGTAAAAATATTTTATTAGATGTGCCTTTCGTTTAGATGGCGACGGCGTTTTTGGGGCTTAAAAACTTAAAAAAGTGAAACCACCCTCCAGAGTGGAAATCTTAAAAATGCTCCACCGTCACGTTCCCGTCTAAAGGGTAAAACCGCAAAAGTCTGCTAGACAGTGAAGGCACCGATCTGCTCACGGTGGCTCTCATTGCGTACACGTTTACGTCACAGGCATGCGCCAGTACAGGAAAATAACAATGAACATGTCGGATTATTTCCATACGTCGGACCTTCCAGTTGCCCTAGCAGCTCTGATAAACATACAAGAGTCTTTTCAGCAGTTGTACGAAATATTCACAGATAGTATTACTGATCAGAGAAGGCACATTAATTACCTCCATCAAATTGTTGATGCACCAATTCATCGGAGGCAACCCGGCTGGCTTTGGACGAGACCTGGGAGAACCAGTAAATGGTGGGACAACTTTGTGGAAGGAGAAGTTGATGACCATGCATGGCGTGAAAACTTCCGTATGTCCAAAGATTGTCTTGTCGCCTTAAGTGAAGAACTTTGTCCTTACATCAACGGTGAAATAACGAACATGAGAGCACCTGTTGGAGTCTTCAAAAAGGTAGCTTGCACATTGTATTATTTAAGCGACGAGGGATGGCTAAGAAAAAACGCGAACGCCTTCGACTTATCACGGTCCACTGTGTCGGTCATCATCAGACAAACATGCAAAGCCATAACTGCCCACCTCGGTCTGATATACATACAGTTGCCATTTACTGTGCCCGAGGCAGAGGAGCTAATTTCCGGATTTCTGCAGGATCATGGAATGCCCCAATGTTTGGGAGCGGTAGACGGGACTCACATTGAAATAAAACAGCCAGCCGTCAACGCCATGGACTACATAAACAGGAAGGGCAAGTTTTCCCTGAATGTCCAAGCTGTATGCGACCACAAATACAGGTAGGCCTAATCAAGGTGTTTAAGCACTCTTGTGCTCTTTCTATATCCCATGTATGTTTCACTGTATTGTCATTGTATAAAATTGTAAAGCACTTAGAATTAAAAGATGCTATTTGCTTGCCTTACAGATTCATGGATGTGGTCATAAAATGGCCTGGAAGTGTCCACGATGCGCGCGTCTTCGCCAATTCCAAAGTGAACACCTACTTCAAGACTGGGAAGATACCTTCACTCGAAAAGCAGATAGTGGATGGAGAGGAGCCCATACCTATCTTTCTCTTGGGGGACCCTGCCTACCCCCTTCTCCCTTACCTTATGAAAGAGTACTCAAATGGAGGCTCTACACCATCAGAACAGTACTTTGGACTTTGTTTGTGTAAGGCCCGTATGGTGATCGAATGTGCATTTGGTCGGCTAAAGGCCAGGTTTGCAGCCCTGAGGCGGCCCATGGACATAAATCTCCTTGACCTGCCAAGTGTTATTTACGCTTGCTTTGTCCTCCACAACTACTGCGAGGCCTGTAACGACACTGTGGATCACCATGTTGAACAGGAAGCCATAGAGCATGACAGGGATCTGCAGCCTCCCACCCAGACAAACAGCTATCTGACCGACTGTAATGAGGGAAGTGGAAAGAGAGTGAGGAGAACCCTCACCAAATACCTTGACCCTTAGTGGCCTATGGACTAGACTCTGCACGTGTGGACAATGACCAAGGTAGCTGACTACTGGCTGTACATTCTCTACAGCAAGGTGAGCAATGGGTCCATGAGGACTCCGTACTTTATACAGATCAGTATACCTACTGTGTATTCACATACAGCACAGCATTGTTAAAATGACTTTTTGATTCAACTAACAAGCCTAACTTGTATTCCTTCAGTTATTAGTCTACTTGATTAGTCCACATGAACAGTGTTTAATCTCAGGTGTGTTTCAACATCTGCTTGTTCAAGCTGCAAACTTGTTCTTTACTTTGTTTTTATTGTAATAGACAATAAAAACCAACAATGCAATGAATAATAAAGTGCCATATTAACTAAAGCACGGGGTCTCTTTTTTTTACTCCATACTTGCAACACAACAGAGCCTGGTAAATATTGTTAACAGAAGTAACGCCTCTGATGATACTGTAAACATGAATTGTTTTTGTACAGTTATCCTGACATTTACAAAACTTTGTGACCCATATCACTTTTCGGCCCACTAGTGGGCCTCTGCCCAGTGGTTGAGAAATAATGTGTTAAGTGCTTAAACAGTAGTCAGGTACTGCACAAAAACAAGTTCAGTTTCTTCCTCATCGGAGTGTTCCCCCAGCAGTAATTGTCTGTAGTAGGATGGAGGTGCAGGGCCCATCAGTTGTGTTGTGTGTGAATGTGCAGGGCCCATGGGTGGTGGTGTGTACGAATGTGCGTGGGCCATGGGCTGAGCTGTGTATGAATGTGCAGGGCCCATGGGTGATGGTGTGTATGGATGTGCAGGGGCAATGAGCTGTGCTGTGTTGTAGTGGTCAGGTGGGGCACGGTTTGCTTGTGGCTGAGATGTCAAGTGTCTCACAAGGACATCAAAACTATTGCTTATTCTAATTTGAGCCTCTGCAATTGTGTCCAGCCTATTGCTGTTGCTCCTTTCAGCCTTCTCCAAGATATCTACAATCTTCCTCTTTATGTCGAGGTCGGTCTGCATTGGATCCACCCGAAGTTTCTTCTGGAGCCTTTCACCTTTATGGCCATCGAGCCTTGCCTTGAAAAGAGCAGAGGGAAAGTATTAACATTCATTAGCTAATGATATCTTTGGTATTGACAATGATAAATTGTATGGCATGGTCAGTGGTGTAGTCTAATGTATTGTAGTGGGTATACTGTACTGTATATATATGGGGGGGCATATCATAGTGGGGGGTCTGGGTGTCCTCCCCCAGGAAAATTTTCAGCGTCAAAGACATTCTGACACACTTTTGTTTATTTATTTTTACGGAGTTTTATCTTTATTTATGGGGGAAATATCTTTTTATTTAGCCTATGCGATGACAAAAAGAAAACACAGATGACAAAATTATAATTGAAAGTATGTTGTTACATGTCATTGGACATTTTTAAGTGGGTA
The DNA here is from genome assembly GCF_008315115.2 of Sander lucioperca. Taxonomy (NCBI): domain Eukaryota; kingdom Metazoa; phylum Chordata; class Actinopteri; order Perciformes; family Percidae; genus Sander; species Sander lucioperca. The sequence continues at coordinate 24,712,553 of NC_050185.1, forward strand.
TATGGAAATCCTGGAGCTTAGTGGGTATACTGCGTATAGCTGCGTATCACGTAGACTACACCACTGGGCATGGTGTATGTAGGCTTAATGAACAAAAACATACCTGAAGTAGATTTCTCCGCTTCTGGACTGAGGTATGGGGGCTGACAATTGATTCTTCTGTGTTTGGCATATCAGGTGATAAGATGCTCGCGTTTGACTCACTACTAGTGTCCACGGTGTCGTTCACCTCTGATGTTTCAACACCAGCCTCTATTGCTGTGGATGCTGGCGACACACCCCATATTTCGTTACATAAATCAAAATATAGAGTGATTACTCGCCCATGGCCACTCCGCCGTTGGGTATCCATAGCCTGCCTATACTTGATCCGGATGGCTTTCAGCTTTGATATCTGACTTTTACAAATAGCGTCTTTCTCGTGTGGATATGAAGTTCCTCCAGGTACAGGATACTGCTGAAGACATTCGGTCCATATGTCTGTATATTGTCACTGGCAGGACTCCCAGTTTACGCCCTGTTGTGCCTTTGTGGCTTTGTAATTTAAGGTTGTTTGGAGCAATAACTCCACCTCCTCGTCTGTCCAGACAAAATTGTCAGCTTTTGCTGTTCGCTTCGCCATGTTGTATTGTGCGCGGACTTGGTGTTGTTGTGTGTCAGTGTTTCACATTGCCACCTAGCCGCCTGGAGTGCATACTACATCGAATATCACACACTTTTGCGTCACCATATGCACGCAGATTTCTCCCCCAAAAACGCTCGTATAAACACGGAATAAAAAGTGATAACGCGACGCCACTTGCGTTTTCTCTTCAGATCGTTTCCGTGTAAACATAGCCTAAGATGACGCCGCAGACGGTTGACTCGGTGTGTTTGTGCGCGTTGTTTTGTTTTGTTTTGTGTTTTAACTTTGTTTTTTGCGATGGTACCCGGATCTCTTTCTCCAGAGAAGAGCTCTTGAACATCAGGGGAACAACGCCAGAGGACTTATTTCCTACTTTTATTCTCCCTTCACTGGACATTTTGGACGTTCTAGTCAAAGGTGCGCTCACCTTTGCTCATGCAGTGAAACGCCGGAGGAGAGGGAAACGGGCCGGTGCGCTGGTGTGTCTCCACCAGCAAGGATTACGCACACCGTAACCGGGCATATTTCTCTCTAACGTGCGTTCACTGCCCAACAAACTGGAGGAATTACAACTGCTGTTGGGGAAAAACAAGGACTTTTCTTCATCTGCTGTTTTGTGCTTCACGGAGATGTGACTCTGTGAATTAATACCGGACTCTGCGCTGCAGCTGGCAGGCTTCCAACTCTACAGAGCGGACAGAGACACGGACCTCTCCGGCAAAACTAAAGGTGGAGGAATCTGTTTCTACAGCGCTTGGTGCAACGACGTGACAGTGATCCAGCAGCATTGTTCTCCTGACCTGGAATCTTTCATCATAAACTGTGTTGGTAATTCGTAGATTCAATCATTGGCAAATATCTATATATATGTGTATTCATAACTCCACCAAAATGACAAACAATCAAAACGGGGCACCACCCTGGTAGTCAGGGACCAATAATCAAACTGTGAAACAGTCTCATTAGGTGGTGTTCCCTTTAAAAAATAGATCTTAACTTGGTTAATCTATCTGGTATATTCTAAAGGGACAAAGGGAAGGGTGAATTCAAGCAACAATCTGTTTAACCAGCTGGTTATTACAATAAGTACACAAATAATCACAGACAACTGCTATTTAAAATATAGTAGAATTTATTAACTTCAAAATTATCAATGGCCAATCAATAATCAGACTCTGAGAATTTCGTCTGACTGAGGGGATGTTCATTATAACCACTCCGGTGTGCTAAACAGCTGATTCTTCGCAGAGATAACACGGCTCCGCCGGTCTACACAGACCGCGAGGCGACTGTGAACAGACGGACCGACGGAGATTATTATCTTGCCGAACAGTAACTATACTCCTCAGCAGTGGGAGAAGCAAAAGTAGCATTTACAGCCTGAACAAGCTACATATTCAACACAACATAACAAATGCACCGTGATCAGAGTACATTCAGATAAATAGATTTGACTCAGCGGTCACAATCATAGATTAATAAATCAACTGTGCACCAGTAGCGCTTATTAATCGATCACATTAATGGTAAACAATGGCAACATTAGCCTCTACACATTAATAAAACACACTATTCCTCTGCCCAGAAAACCTTAAGCCTTCTTACTGTGTGTTCAGTCCGTTCGTGTCTGTCCATAGCTTTCCACAAAAAAAACAGAACGCAATCTGGCCGCTCGTCAACGGGCGCGGAGAAAAGCTTTCTGATCCCCAGGGCAGCGGGAACAAGCCAGAGTCGACTTTGAAGAAACAACGGTGTCCGTGTCCGATTTTCTTCTAGAGAACGTTGTTGTTCTCTCTGCAGCGTTGAAACACAACGTGTGTTTCCAGGATCCCTTCATTAAATCCACTTTGTTTAGAAATGGAAGTTTTTAGCACAAGCGCTTGTGTGCTTCCTTCAGCAGTGTGAGCCACCAGTGGAAGACAATGGAAAAAGGTGTGTCCGAAGGTTTTATAGGCCCCGACCTCATGCTGTGTTCAGGGGCCGTTGACCGAATGGGGATCCAGAGTGCTCTGGAAGGTGTGAATTACAAGCCTGTAGTTTTTAGAGTTTTGACCACTTTGGCCACTCCTTCATGGTTTTTTTTTTAATAGTTTCTACAAACCAAGGTTTAAGGTGTATGCCGCCATGCCACCATTATGATGTTAAAAAAAACCACCACTAATAAAAATAAATAAAAATAAAAACCTTAAAAACCAAATTACTGTGATGTCACCCTAACTCAAAAATCACTTCCGGGTAGACAGATGGCACTGGATTTGAATATTTTTTTTATATTATATTATGTATAACTTGTATATTTCTTTTGTCATTTGTTAAACTTTGTATATATAATTGTTAACAACTAATTATACATACTTTATATTACTCTGTAAAGTATACCATATGCGCTTTTGCACCTTGTTAGAAAAGAAAGAATGAAAAGGAGGTGGAGAAGAGATGTTCCTCTTTGTTGCAGCCCAATTACAGAACAAGTGTTGCAAATAAGCATTTCACTACAAACACTTAACACAGTGCATCTCTAATGCTACTGTGATATCCATATCCGATAAAATAAAATAAACTTAATCATTTTTATTTTTTTTATTTTAACAAGTGCAGCTTTAAATGGTTAAGCACAATTTTTGACAAAGAAGTTTTAGTTTCGGACACTGGAGATCAAAGTTACGTTTTGTTTTTCTTCTATTTTTACTTTGGACTTTACTTATTTTTGCTTGTTAAACTTTGCCATACTTTGTCTCCACAGAGGTACACGTCATCCCCTCTCCATGATTCCTGATAAACTCCCACAGGAATCATTCATTATGTCAATATTTACTGAAAACATTAATGAGTAAGGGTTTGAATATTTAATGTGTCTAAATGAGCTACCAGGAGAGTTTCAGCAGCTGAAAAACAACGCTGCCACAACAATATTTACATTCTAGATTTAGCAAAAGGCACATGAGATTTAAGGAAACGTGTCCCAAGACATGACGACCGGCGTCTCTACATTAAAAAGTTGTTGGCAGAAGTCAAATGAACTATGCACACATACATAGTTATTTTGTATTTTTAAATATAATTCAAAGGATTTTAAGATTGATTAAAGTACAGTTTTCTTTGAGCCAGTATCTATTGATCATTACAGGATGTGCAGTATGAGACATTATAGTGGTCATTTCAACACTCATCTGTTAGTTGTAGATATTCGGTAAGCACATTACAGTTAATATGTCAGGGGTCAGTGACTACTTTTACATGCACATAATATTCTGTTTTTTGCCCTTATTTCGAAAAAGACGATATTCCGACTAAGCTGTTTACGTGGCTAATGAAAGTGAATATTCCAATATTCCCGTTTACATGTAGCCATGCAACATAAGATTTTGTCAAAGTTTACCAGCGGTGGAGGACTTGTTGGAGCATGTGAACACAGCATCCCTCTTTCATTCCTTCAACCAGCTTCTTAAAGATCGGCTCATATTCAAAAACCTATTGATATCCAAGTCTTTGATAATTAGGGTTGGGCATCGAGAACCGATTCCTCCTTGGAATTGTTTCAAAAATTACGATTCCAGTGGAATCGTTTCTTTATTGGAATTGTTTGGAATCGTTTGGAGGATTTGGTTTCAAATCTGATCATGGATTCCAAATTTAACATGCGCAAGTTTTGGTTTCCGTAGCGACCAGGCGCTTGTTGTGTTGCAGCCTTGGAGCACAGTAAGCAGCGCTCTAGTCTGGCTTTATTTTATGTTGAAAAAGCCCGGTAAAACTGGAAACCACCACTGAATTAAAATAAAACTTTACTCTTATTTATGAAATAAGCATGTGACCCGTTTCAACTCCACCCCTCAAAGAATCGGAATCGAGAATCGATAAGAGCCGGAATCGAAAGGAAGAATCGGAATTGGAATCAGAATCGGAATTGGAATCAGAATCGGAATTGGAATCAGAATCGTTAAAATCCAAACGATGCCCAACCCTATTGATAATGTTTAAAAGTAGCTGTGTTTCTCCTTCTTATCGGGTCTGCAGCTTGCAAACTGTTGGCTGGTTGGTTTGTGTACAGCAGCCATAGCAACGCACAGAGCTGACCGAACGCCGTAAACAGGGAAGAGGCCGTAAACTGTGGTTTAAACCCCCGATTGAGACACATATTCCAAATGGGCTGTATACTTGTCCAAAGAATGCCTCTAAAACCCGAATAATACCGGATTATCCCAAATGTCTTAATTGGAAAATGCTATATTTGGTGAAAAGGCCTTATTCTGAATATCCAACCAATAATATGTTGTTTACATGACCTGTATCAACTTGGGAATATTATCATATTCGGAATAATAGTGAAATATTGATGTGCATGTAAACATACTCAATATTAAGGTAGGAATCTTTTTCATTTTTTCATGAAGGTGTGCATTTGTCAATGTTCAATATGAACTTGAAAAGAGTCAATCCGCTATAAAAAAAATTATACAAAAAGTCTCATCAATCTTGTCTTAATCTAGAGGATCACATGTGCAAATTCAGAGTTCATTGAAGAAACAAAACCTTTTACAATTCAACCCTTTGTGTAGCTGTGGAGGATCTCCAGACGTGCTTGGACTCTACTGACTACTCTACTGACTGGGACATATTCAGGACTGCTACCAACAGTCTGGATGAGTACACAGAGGCTGTGACATCATACATCAGCTTCTGTGAGGACTGCTGTGTTCCATCATGCACCAGGGTGAGTTTCAACAATGACAAACCCTGGTTCTCAGCCAAACTCAGAAGGCTAAGGTTGGATAAGGCAGAGGTGTTCAGGAGTGGGGACAAAGACAGACTTAAAGGACAATTCCGGCGCAAAACGAACCTAGGGGTTATTAACAGATGTGTACCCACTCTGTCGCTCTCTGGGACATGTTTTCATGCTAATCGAATGAGTTTTTAGCTTGAAAGACGCTAGCGCGGACCGCCGATTAGCTTAGAACGCTAGTATTCGGGGCACAGGGAACGTAAAAACGAATCGCTATTTATACCACTGAAAAGGCTCAAAATATCACCAAACTTCAACGGTAGCATAATGAGGGTCCCTAAATGTTAACCGAAGCATTGAGAACTTTGTAAGTGTACAGACAAGTTTATTGAAAAGATAGATTATAAAGACACTTGCGTTCATGTTTACATACCGCCGCCGTCTTGGAAACCAGTCATGACTTACAGCTGGCGATGCAAACTAAAATCAAAAGCAATTTGCTCAATATATCTGAAATAATCGCACTCTGCATAACTTGTCTAGTGTACCTACTCAGTGGATAACTGTCCATCTGGTCCCTCCGGTCTGGGTCGCCGAAATTTGCCGAAAAAGTTTCAAGTACAGCCCTGTTTATCAGAAAGGGGAAATCTTCAGACTGTACAAAACACTGCGTCTCTTGGGCATCGCGATGCAACAGGTCCCACTCCTTGCAACACAGACACTCCTGTTCGGTGGCCATAGCTTCACAATGTCCGCAGGTACACTACCAGTTTCCCGAAGTACGAGGCTGTGTTGCGGCATTGACTACCGGTAGCTCTCTCTCTCGTAGCCCTTTCACGGAGCTCCCGCAGCTCTTCGTTCAATAAACTGTCTGTACACTTACAAAGTTCTCAATGCTTCGGTTAACATGTAGGGACCCTCATAATGCTACCGTTGAAGTTTGGTGATATTTTGAGCCTTTTTAGTGGTATAAATAGCGATTTGTTTTTACGTTCCCTGTGCCCCGAATACTAGCGTTCAAAGCTAATCGGCGGTCCGTGCTAGCGTCTTTCAAGCTAAAAATTCATTCGATTAGCATGAAAACATGTCCCAGAGAGCGACAGAGTGGGTACACATCTGTTAATAACCCCTAGGTTCGTTTTGCGCCGGAATTGTCCTTTAAAGAAGCGAAGTACAAGTTTAGCAAGGCGGTGAAAAAGGGTAAACAACGGTACTCTGAGAAACTCCAAAACCAGTTCTCAGTGAACGACTCTGCTTCTGTCTGGAGAGGGCTCAAACAGATCACCAGCTACAAGCCCATAGCCCCCCACTCCACCAACGACCGACGCCTAGCCAACAACCTTAGCGAGTTCTACTGTCGCTTTTATAGACAGTGGGTCAATCCTGTAACCATCCCCCTTACACCTCCCAACAAAGGGTCTTCCAAGATACCATCCCCCGCGACACCTCCCAACAGCTCCAGCTACAGTGCATCACCTCCACCTTAAAGGTCCCCCCCTCCACCTCCCCACCCACCTCAGTGACGACTCTCTCCATCAATGAGAAAGACGTCAACAGACTGTTCAGGAGACAGAACCCCAAGAAAGCTGCTGGACCGGATGCCGTCTGCCCATCCAGCTTGAAGCACTGCACTGACCAGCTGTCTCCAGTGTTCACAGACATTTTCAACACCTCGCTGAAGACATGTCACGTGCCAGCCTGCTTCAACTATCATCCCTGTTCCCAAGAAGCCAAGGACCACAGGACTTAATGACTTCAGACCCGTCGCCCTGACCTCTGTGGTTATGAAGTCCTTTGAGCGCCTTGTGCTTTCACACCTCAAAGACATCACCGACCCCCTCCTGGATCCAAGTAACATTTTCAATGTTAGTATAAATTAGGGCTGGCATATTCAGATTAGTAACCGAAGTCCAATTGTGGAAATCCTTCCAGAATGAATAAGACATTGTAATTGTTTCTATTCCTTAATTTCAGAATGTATATTCATTAAGGTCAATGTTAAACTTCAATTGCAAAAACTCCTTGCATGAATAAATATCATTCTTCTTTGGCGAACTTCTTTGATACACTCTATTTCTTTAGTTTTAGTTTCATAATTTTTTTTTAATAGTTTCTACAAATCAAGGTTTAAGGTGTATGCCGCCATGCCACCATTATGATGTTAAAAAAAACACCACTAATAAAAATAAATAAAAATAAAAACCTTAAAAACCAAATTACTGTGATGTCACCCTAACTCAAAAATCACTTCCAGGGAGACAGATGGCACTGGATTTGAATTGTGGACAAACTTGTATATTTCTTTTGTCATTTGTTAAACTTTGTATATATAATTGTTAACAACTAATTATATATACTTTATATTACTCTGTAAAGTATACCATATGCGCTTTTGCACCTTGTTGAAAAAGAAAGAATGAAAAGGAAATGGAGAAGAGATGTTCCTCTTTGTTGCAGTCCAATTACAGAACAGGTGTTGCAAATAAGCATTTCACTACAAACACTTAACACAGTGCATCTCTAATGCTACTGTGATATCCATATCCGATAAAATAATATAAACTAAACAATATATTTTTTTTTAAATCTTATCAAGTGCAGCTTTAAATGGTTAAGCACAATTTTTTACAAAGAAGTTTTAGTTTCAGACATTGGAGATCAGAGTTACATTTTGTTTTTCTTCTATTTTTACTTTGGACTTTACTTATTTTTGCTTGTTAAACTTTGCCATACTTTGTCTCCACAGAGGTACACGTCATCCCTTCTCCTTGATTCCTGATAAACTCCCACAGGAATCATTCATTATGTCAATATTTACTGAAAACATTAATGAGTAAGGGTTTGAATATTTAATGTGTCTAAATGAGCTACCAGGAGAGTTTCAGCAGCTGAAAAACAACGCTGCCACAACAATATTTACATTCTAGATTTAGCAAAAGGCACATGAGATTTAAGGAAACGCGTCCCAAGACATGACGACCGGCGTCTCTACATTAAAAAGTTGTTGGCAGAAGCCAAATGAACTTCTACAGTTTTCTTTGAGCTTTTTTACAGTTAATATGTCAGGGGTCAGTGACTACTTTTACATGCACATAATATTCTGTTTTTTGCCCTTATTCCGAAAAAGACGATTTTCTGACTGAGCTGTTTACATGGCTAATGAAAGTGAATATTCTAATATTCCTGTTTACATGTAGCCATGCAACATAAGATTTTGTCAAAGTTTACCAGCGGTGGAGGACTTGTTGGAGCATGTGAACACAGCATCCCTCTTTCATTCCTTCAACCAGCTTCTTGAAAAGATCGGCTCATATTCAAAAACCTGTTGATATCCAAATCTTCGATAATGTTTAAAAGTAGCTGTGTTTCTCCTTCTTATCGGGTCTGCAGCTTGCAAACTATTGGCTGGTTAGTTTGTGTACAGCAACTATAGCAACGCACAGAGCTGACTGAATGCCGTAAACAGGGAAGAGGCCGTAAACTGTGGTTAAAACCCCCCGATTGAGACACATATTCCGAATGGGCTATATACGTGTCCAAAGAATGCCTCTAAAACCCAAATAATACCGTAATATCCCAAATGTCTTAATTGGAAAATGCTATATTTGGTGAGAAGGCCTTATTTTGAATATCCAACCAAGAATATGTTGTTTAAATGACCTGTATCAACTTGGGAATATTGTCATATTCGGAATAATAGTGGAATATTAATGTGCATGTAAACATACTCAATATTAAGGTAGGAATCTTTTTTTTCTTTTTTTTTTTTCTTGAAAGTGTGCATTTATCAATGTTCAATATGAACTTGAAAAGAGTCAATCCACTCTAAAAAAATATACGAAAAGTCTCATCAATCTTGTCTTAATCTAGAGGATCACATGTGCAAATTCAGAGTTCATTGAAGAAACAAAACCTTTTAAAATCCAACCCTTCGTGTAAGTTATGAGAGGTGGAAACAGCTTAAGTACGGGATTGCCAGGCACGGTGAAGTACGTTGAGTGGTTTAGTGACTCGTGCCACTACGGTTACCATAAAGGCCAGCCTGGATGCACCCGGAAACATGCTGGCTAACGGGGCTCTGGTAAAGCTAGGTGGACCAATCATCCACTTAGTGGAACACAAACAATTACAGAAACATTCATGAAAAACATACAGCAAGGAAAGGTGTTTGCCCAAGACAAGCACCACCCTCCAACACGACCTGGGACCCACAAGGGAAAGAAAGCCTGAAGGCCCAAGAACAGCTAGAGAATGTCTGTTGAGCATAACGAAAAAAACATCATCCTGGAAGGATGCAGAGAAGACCGCCCAACACCGAACCAGCTGGAGAAAGTTTCTATGAATGATCTTTGCTCGCCAGAAGGTCAAAGAACTCTGAAAGTGATGTCAAACTTCTATGCACCACTATTGCTTTGGGGTTCTGAAATTAAGACAGGAGTGGTCACACTTTTAGAATTCATTAATCTCTTTCCAATGCACTTTCCTGAAAGTACGATATCAAGTCAAAACTTGTATCTCTATGTTCAGCGGAAATGAGGAGGGTCCATTGAACACATCAATTTCATTACATCAACCTTTAGCTTCTGTATGTGACGCACTGGTCATAGCAGCAGCTCTACTGTGGCGCTGTAACATTATGTAGTATTAAGAGAGACAACAGTAGAGAGTAGTATTAAAGTCCGAAAACCCACATAAGGAGGTTGGTGTGGTGGATGGGTCAAACAACACAGGGCTTTCACTCAGGAGACCGACGTTTGTAGCAATCAATGAGCCGTCTGCCGCCGCTGCTGTACTGCCATACAGGAGACGCATGCACAAAGGTTCCTCAAACCTCCTCAAATTATAGTTAGATAACATATATGCTTTATATTAACTTGGAAATAGTCTGGATCAACAGAAGTACATTTCCAGGATTACTGCCCGACATCTGGCGCGAGTCCCTCACCTTCTGCTCTCTGTGTGTTGCCGTTTTCGAAATCCCTTTGCTTTGGAAAACAACAAACTTCAAGCTAGCAAGCTACATGCTGAAAATGGCAGGTTTTGAAGACATTTTGTATTGTGCAATAAGACAGGCCTGCTTGGTTGTTTCGGGGAATGATTGTAAAGATTTAGAAATAATATGTTTAGGGCATTTCCTCTCTAACTGGGACATTTTGGGACCGATTGGTGGGATTGCTGTGGATGAAGTACACACGGAGATACACTGGTAAGAGCTAATGAGGTTTAACCATGTATCAGCTAATTTAAATAGCTCACATTACTGTATTACGTGAACAATTTAATATTGTATGTGACATTTTCTTTGCGGTGTGAATATTCCTTTTCTGAGACTATTTTGCAGAGCCACTGTTGCTGCGTCCAGAGCACCGGCCAAGAGGGTTGTGATTGGTTCAAAGAAATGCAAACAACCCAGAGCTTTTTTTTCTCTTAAGCCCCTGACACACTAACCCGACAGCTGACCGTCGGCAGAAAAGGCAGTTGGACTGATCAGTCGGCTCCCCGAGGTCCAAAAAGTGCCTCAGAACACACCGAAGCAACGCCGACTTGAGCATGTAATACGTCTCCATAACAGCAAGCGGCGCTAATCTGTATTGTCGCCCAAAAAATGAAAACCAGCAGCTGATTAGACGAACGCATCACGTGGGTCTGGCTGCTCCCGGATTTTTCAACCTGGCATAATGGCGGCTCGTTCGGAATACAATCTCATATTTTACGAAAATAGTTCACCGAAACGTGTTTCTGAAAACATTTTAAGCGAGAAATAGGCCATGCAGTTGCTGAATCTGTCTTCATTTCAGATCGACAAAGGTCACTTTAAAAGACTTTCATCAGATTTTGAGAGGCTTAGTCACGCTCATCCCGCTTGTCATTTCCGAGTTAGCACTCCACCAATCAGATTGGTCATGGAGTCCGACTGCCCGCTCTCTGACGCAACAAGTCAGGTTGGCCAAAATGAAGGCCGACAGCTCCTCGGACAGACGACAGCACAGAACACACTGAACAGACTCAAGTCACTGACCTCGCCAGACTGTCCGACGGCTGATAATCGGGTTGGTGTGTCACTGCCTTTATCCCTGAATGCATCTGTGGTGTAGCCAGACCTTACTCCACAGTGCTGTGGAGACTACTTTGGAAACTATACCTAACTATGCACTTCTGTATGTTGGCAACCAGGGGGAATGAACAATCTCAGTGGCAACAGAGATGTTGGTGTCAGTTCCAGCCCCACTTTATGCTTGGAGAACAGGTTTAACATAAAACTCCTGTCAAAAGAAGCTCAAAATGTGAAACATTATTTACACAATTTATATGTTTATTTCCAGCTGCATGCAACTTCAAACTTGAGTACAGACATTGAAGATTAAAGTTTTCTCCATTTACTTTGGACTTGTTAAACTTTGCCATACTTTGTCTCCACAAAAGGTACACATCATTAAGATTACTGATAAACACCCACTGGAGGTATTAATTATATCAATATTTAATGACGAGATGATGATGAGTAAGGGTTTGAATATTAAATCTGTATAAATGAGTTATCAGGGGATCGGGTCAGCTGTGGGGATTTCTCTCAGTGATACCTCAGAGTATTCCCCAGACACCTAATTTGTTGGAAAGTTTAGCAGGAGTCAAATTTTTACTGACTTGCATCTACTGCTGTTTTCTCTTTTCTTTAGGACATTAAATGATAAAGCAGAATAATATTAGAATAATACGTTTTTACATTGATAAAACTAATGTAAACATCTTATAGGCGAGCTACAATTATATATTATATTTTTTAATACTACATATATATACAACACATGGCAATCAGATGTCAAATCCAAATTTGAGCAAAAGGAAGGAACAGTGGTTCTCAACTTTTTGGTCTGAGATACCCCCACAGCCCTGTTCAATGCATTCTCATGAATGGGTTCATACGAAAACGTATGCACACCAATTCCTATGATATCCTAAAAAACAAGTAAACTGCTGGGTGGTCACGTGACAGTTAAGTTTAGTGGTCTTTACAGTTAAATTTAGCCGAAAAAAGGTTAATGGGAGCGGGCTACAGAGCACCCTGAGGTCTCGGTCATTTCAGAAGCCATTTTTTTGGGGTTTTAAAAAAAGGACAGCTACCCTTGTTATTGTAAGTTCAATGATAAGTTAAAGTCCAATAAGTACTTTATGAAAGGTCACGCCAGGTTAGGAATTTAATTAACAATGTAAAGATCAGCAAGCCACTGACATATATGTTCAAATTTGATTAATTCAATAAATAAATTTTTTTTGTCTTAAATCCACCAGCCATTTTCATATTATACCAACATTTCAAGGTCAAGGTCAAGGTAAACTTTATTATCCCACAAGGGGAAATTCATGTGGTTATTCATTACACGCCCTTGTCACAACATATTCTCTAAACATATAGACACCACAGACAAGCCAATACACATGTATAGAGAAAATAATAACAATACTAGAGAAATGACAATGACAGAAATCAACAATGACAATACAAAAAATAAACAACACTACAGAAATAACAAAGACAATCCAACATCTGACGTTTACGAAACATTAAAAATTGAGATCTACCATCCAGTTAAAGTGCCAGTGCGGGATTAAAGTGCTTGCGATGTGCTTGGTCATTATACAATCTGATCGCTGTAGGCACAAATGATTTATTGTACCTTTCTGTTTTAATTCTCTGTTGTAAAATTCTACCAGATGACCTGTTGCTTCTCATAAATGTATGATGAAGAGGGTGAGTGGGGTCATTAAGGATTTGGTCAGTCTTTTTTAAGATAAGCTCGTTATACAGCTGGGCTGCCGACACCTGGTGAAGTCCTATGATCTTACTGGCCATCTTGATCATGCGCTGCAGTCTCCTTTGGTCCTTAACATGCATGTTGCCAGACACGCAGATAAGGCCAAAGGACAGAACACTCTGGAGGATACTTTTAACATTACAAGAATATGTCTGTCTAATCTAAAAGTGTTTAGTTTCATAAAGAAAAACATCCGCTGGTGCATTTTCTTAGTTTTATTCAGTGCACATTCATTAAAAGTTAGTTTAGAGTCAATTTCAACTCCCAAATATGTGTAGGTTGAGACCCTCTCTACTAGTTCACCATTGATCTTAGAAGGGGTGGCTATTATTGTATTTTTACTAAAAATCTATGACCATCTCTTTTGTTTTCTTCACATTTATTTCAAGAAAATTATCAGAACACCACTGAGTGAAACCCTGTAATTCCCTTTGGAATCCATTCACAGAAGAAATGTCAGACTTTAAAAAACCAACCAGTGCTGTGTTGTCAGCATATTTAAAATAAGTGTGGGCTGAAGAGGAGGCTTGACAATTATTGGTGTACAATGTGTATAGAATAGGCGACAGAACGCACCCTTGTGGTGCCCCTGTGTTTATAGTTTTTAAAGATGATATACATGAGTTAAATCTGACTTGCTGACTGCGGCCTGTCAAGAAGTTATAGATCCATAAGATCAATTGGGGATTTACTCCCAAATGCACCAATTTTCTCACCAGCAGGTGGGGTTGGATTGTGTTAAAAGCATTTGCAGCATCCTGAGCCTTTTTGGTAAGGTTACTAGGAAATCTCAGCCCAGAGTAATTTTATTCAAATTTTTTTTTTTTTGCAATTTTCACTGACTCTCGCAACTTCATTGAAACATAAATACAAAAGACATCGCAACTTTTATCGCAATTTTTTTTACAAAACCTCCCGCAAAATCAGACATTTTGGGCTGTAACAATCTCAAAAAAAGGCCACAAAATCCTGGAGGGACTGATATAGGCTTGTAAGTCAGCCTGTGAGGCCATGAGCAACTGAAAGATGGTTTAAAAAATGTCAGTCGTTTTTTAATTATACGCAGAAATGACTCTCCTTGCATACTTATTTGCACCAAGCATAAGTTTTGTCCGGTGGTTTCTCTAATACGTTGAGAGAATTGTTACTTGTTACGTTGCTAACATGAACACTGATTTTGGTGGCTTGACAGTCAGCAGATTTAGTTTGTCAGAGGCATATGCTTTCTGTATTGTCAGACTTTAAGCATGCACACTAGCACCCGTCTTTGTCATCTTAATCATAATGTGTTGCTTTTAAGTAGCTGGGAATATCATAAAAGCATGTAGAAATGCAGAAAATATATTAATAATAAATCAAACTGCATTGGGTGTCGAGTGAAAGGACCGATCTCAAGTTGACTAATCAATTCTGGTGCTACACAATGCAATACAACCGTTTGTAAATTCTGTCTCCAAATAAAACTATCTTTAGATGGGTTAACAAGTTATAATGACTTCCTTTTTTTATGTAAATCAAAGCTACTTGTGTTTAGGTACATTAATTGAAAGCCAAAAATAGAACAGGCAATGGAAGTATTGAAAGCAGTGGAACAAATGTCACACAGCGGTAGAGGGATTACATCATTCATTTCTAATCTAATGACCATGCTGATGTAATGATGTCCTGTAAGGGGTGGCTTGAGGACAAAGCATATATACCGTACGCTGCAGGAAAAAAAAGCACCAGATCAGCTTCGCTCTTTTGAAAATGAACATGGCTTCTAACCTCCTGACTTGACTGCTCAACATCGATGGATAATTTGGGATTCTGCACTGAAGAGGTATTTGTGGTGATGGAGAAGTTGAACTTTTTTTTCATTACTTTGTATGTTATATAGCTTGCTAGTACAACTACCGCAAGCCAAAGGAGCCTTTTGTTTCTTCAGATATCGTCCCATAATGGTGTATTTGCTGCAGGCTAAGGCCAATGTCACTGCTAATCTGGATCCAGGTCCAGAAGCATATGAGAAGATTTTGTTTGGCTTGTTTATCGTAATCTCAATCTGCTCTTTTTTCTACATTAATTGTGTTTTGCTGTTCACCCTGAGGAGTAAGCCGGTGTTTTGTGAGAAATCCAGATTTATTCTGCTGTTTAATTTGCTCTTTGCAGACACTTTTCAGCAGGTACCAAACCTTCTGCTTTACATCCTGGCTTGTTTTAATATGAAAATTCCCTTTGATGCATGTGGTTTCCTTGTTCTGCTCTGTCTTGCCACAGATTTAATCTCTCCTCTCACCCTGGCTGTGATGTCAGTTGAGAGATATGTGGCTATATGCCTGCCTCTGAGGCATGCTACTATCTTCACTGTGAGTAGCACAGGCATGGTCATTGCTGTGGTGTGGGCCTTCAGTTTTATCCATATCCTCATTCGAGTTTTTATGCTGGTACATACGTTCACAATAATCCCCTTTAATCCACATATGAATGACTTTTGCTCTAAAGAAGCCATGTTTTTTGCACCAATCTTTAATGATTTTGAAAAAGTGTATGCCAGCATTCTCTTTGTGTCAGTGGGTTTAGCAATCATCGGCTCCTATGTTGGTGTAGCACTTGTAGCCACGTCTGCCTCAACAGACAAAGCATCAGCCAGAAAGGTTCTTCAAACGCTTCTGCTTCACCTGATTCAGCTATGCCTGGTTCTAACTTCTTCCATGTTCTCCACCATTATTATAGTCATTGCTAGAACAGTGAGGAGATTAACCATTGTACGTATTTACAATGTTTGTTTTGTGTTCTTGAGTATCCTTCCAAGGTGTCTGAGTGCTCTCATCTATGGACTCAGGGATCAAACCATTAGACCCGTCCTCATGCAAAATCTGTGCTGTGGGGGGAGAACCTCAGCTTTCCCCAACAAGAGCTAGTGACCATTTGAAGTGAATGCTTTTCAGGACACACTCCGGTTTTCTATGACATGTACAAAGCTAGTTACATAATATCTGTTTTTAAACAGCAAAATGACATGTGAAACAAATCTCTTTCATACATAAAAATGATGCTAAATGTACAATATCTAATTCCTATAAACAGCATATGTAAATGGGGTATTTTGGAAAACATCAATTGCAGAACCTTTTAATCCTAAAAACTCACATTCATCTTAGAATTAGAGATCTACCGATTGACCGGCCGGTGACCGGAATTGGCCGATTTTCAAGTGATCGGCCATGACCAGCGACCGGCAGGTCAGTCTGACATATGCCGATTTTATGCAGGTCAAATGCACTCGGGCCAGTGGTGTAATGACCCAACACCGGGCCCCTATGCAGGATTATCAAGGTGGGCCCCCCTACTACAGCACGTGATGACGGCGCAATGTCCACGAGTAGGCTACTATCAATAGCACAGGATAGGATCATAGAGACACAGCATATAAGAGATGAGATGACTAACAAAATCAGGAGTAGCCTACGCGCACCACCACAACAACAAAAATACACTAGTGAATGCGCACCATAACACGTGAAAAAACACACAAGGGCAGTCCCTCCAGGATTTCGCGGCCTTTTTTTGAGATTGTTGCGGCCCAAAATGCCTGATTTCGAGGGAGCTTTTGTAAAAAATTTCGATAAAAGTTGCGATGTCTTTTGTTACCCATAGTTACGTGTCTGACTTGGGCGCATGCACCGCCGCTCCATCAGCTGTTTATGAAATGTCATAAAGTCATAATTATACACGACTCTGCAGAGCCGTCTGCTCTACTGATCTCAGGCGAACGGTCAGCCGCTCTCTCTCTCATTGCAGGAGACGCTGTATTCCTCCAACACGCTGTATTAACGTTACTGTTTAAAATGCTTTCCAGGTTAGTGGGGATGCATAGCGCTCAAAACCAACATGAAAAACGTAGTAATCTTCCCTCAGCGTTTAGTTTTGTTGCTAAACTGTGTGTAAAATGAGCGGTGACGTTAAATCATCTGTTTCAGGTAACGGCACTAGGGTACCGTCTATTTGCTGGATTGTTCTGAGGTAACCGTCGGTAGCTAACGTTAGCAGATAAACCCATTGACAGCAACGGTATTGTTCATATTTATGCACAATGACACATAAAGCAAACTTGCTAAAAAAAGGAACTACACGCTGTTTTCAGGTAACGTTACTGTTGACGTTCAAACAGGCCTGTGTGTGTGTTTTGAGAAATATCTTTATACTGCAAGGCTATATTTATTTTATTTTTTATTTGTTATTTATATATTATTTTATTGCCATTACCTGTTTTTCCTGTTTTCATACATACAGAAGTTTAGTTTGCTAAATATATCACATTCTTTTAGTTGGATATTGGATGTGAAAAGAAATGGTTCTTCCATAATATCACACTTTAGATGTGTGTGAATGTCCCACACCAGGAGTAATTTATATAGTTCTATTTTATAGCAATTGATTATCTGTTCAAAAAATGTTCTATGGTCTATGCAAAATGTAAATTGTTCTATTAAAGAAAAGATAGAAAATAATTATTTGTGTGTGCTGTAAAGTGGTTAGAAAAAATGAAATCGGCTAAGATTTGGAAATCAGAATCGGCCTAGAAAGTTGTAATCGGTGCATCTCTAGTTAGAATTATAGGGTTCTATCTTGCAAAACAGGAAAAGAAGCAATGCTTTTTAAGAACACAGTTTAGTCATAATTAGTTTTAAACATAAAATTAGTGTTGTATGAGTGCTGACAATTATGTGAGTCACAATTTGATGTTTTTTGCCGCTGTCACTAAGCAGTGCAGCCACATGACAAAGAAGAACCTGATTGGTTTTTTGTGTGCATTTAAAGTGCTGATTTGTTCTCATATAGAAGCTTGCAGAACCAAGTTAGAGTTTGAATTTGAAAATAGAAACTTTCTTGTTTTTAAAATAAAAAGTCCTAAACCCATATAACTTACAAAAACACCTCACATAATGATAATAAGTTGTTAAAGAATTAAAATGTGTGAATAACCCAATTTTGACAAAAATGTCAGATAGAAACTTATAGTTCCAAGTTGATGACAATATTTTTGTCTTTGACAATGAGCCAGTTGGTCTGGGAGCATTTGATCCTTTGACAAATAGTGGGGCTATTCATCTTGACTCACATTATTGTTAATGTCGTAGTTGGCTACGTTAGCGGTGGAGGTAGCCACAGGTGGTTTTGCTGATGCTAACGTTACAACAACAGGTTATTTGCTGCTAGGAGTGGCGCTAACATTAGCTTGCTGCTCCTGGCCTGTATTTAGTAACATAGGATTTGACTTTCAAAGCTCTGTTGTGTCATCTCCTGATTCTATTTGTGTTCTCTTATGTTGCATCTTTGGAGCCAGGCCAACATAATTGTAACACACACACACACACACACACACACACACACACACATACACACACACACACACACACGGTGGATGCAGGAAAAACCGGAGATGAGACGTACAGGATGACCTAACTTGAGGACAGCTACACTTAATACATCCATGAGCTACACTCGTTATTGTAAAATCAATGATAAGTTAAAGTCCAATAAGTCCTTTATCAAACCATCTGAATGTGTGTCCCAGGCCAGGATAGGAAATTAACTTACAATGTAAAGATCAACAAGCTACTGACACATAATAAATACATTATATTAATGAAATATGTATTAATAATAAAACATAATTAATAAAGCAATTCAAAATATGATAGTGCACTCTCTTTTATAAATTTGAATTCTGGAAAAAGTGGCTGGTAAAAAATGTAAGTGGCCACACCCTGCACAGAACACACTAAAGACACACTGAAGAACACACTGACAGTTGTTTTGTAATTTATTCCGAATAAGGCTTTAGCTCTATGTTAAGCTCTAAGCTGTTTAAGGTGTGTTTCTAACAGAGGAAGTGGAATGTTGAACGTTTCCTGTCAATAAAAGTAAACCGTTGACAATTCACAATACATTATCTTCTGTTGATTTTAATACTTATGCATTGTTGTTAAGAATATTAAAATGAATATATGATAAATATATGACATGATAAATAGAAGGTTTCAAATAGACCCGGTGATCGGCACCAGAAATCCTGATCGGAGCACCCTTAATTTCTAATCTAATGACCATGCTGATGTAATGATGTCCTGTAAGGGGTGGCTTGAGGACAAAGCATATATACCGTACGCTGCAGGAAAAAAGCACCAGATCAGCTTCGCTCTTTTGAAAATGAACATGGCCTCTAACCTCCTGACTTGACTGCTCAACATCGATGGATAATTTGGGATTCTGCACTGAGAAGCTATTTGTGGTGATGGAGAAGTTTGTCCTTCTTTGGCATGATGAGCATTACTTTGTAGCGTACTAGTACAATTACAGCAAGCCAAAAGACCTTTTCTTCAGATATCATATCATAATGGTGTATTTGCTGCAGCCTAAGGCCAATGTCACTGCTAGTCTGGATCCAGGTCAAGAAGCACAAGAAATAATGTTGTTTGGCTTGTTTATCGTAATCTCAATCTGCTCATTTTTCTACATTAATTGTGTTTTGCTGTTCACCCTGAGGAGTAAGCCGGTGTTTTTTGAGACATCCAGATTTATTCTGCTGTTTAATTTGCTCTTTGCAGACACTTTTCAGCAGGTACCAAACCTTCTGCTTTACATACTGGCTTGTTTACGAATGAAAATTCCATATTATGCATGTGGTTTCCTTGTTCTGCTCTGTCTTGCCACAGAGTTAATCTCTCCTCTCACCCTGGCTGTGATGTCAGTTGAGAGATATGTGGCTGTATGCCTGCCTCTAAGACATGCTACCATCTTCACCATGAGAAGCACAGGCATGGCCATTGCTGTGGTGTGGGCCCTTAGTTTTATCAATATCCTCATTCGAGTTTTTGTGCTGGTACATGTTTTCACAATAATCCCCTTTAATCAGCATATGAATAGCTTTTGCTCTAAAGAAGCCTTGCTTTTTGCACCAATCTTTAAAGATTATGAAAAAGTGTATGCCAGCATTGTCTTTCTGTCAGTGGGTTTAGCAATCATCGGCTCCTATATTGGTGTAGCACTTGTAGCCACGTCTGCCTCAACAGACAAAGCATCAGCCAGAAAGGTTCTTCAAACGCTTCTGCTTCACCTGATTCAGCTATGCCTGGTTCTAACTTCTATCATGAACTCCGCCATTATTACACCCATTGTTAGAACAATGACGAGAGTAACCATTTTACGTATTTACAATGTTTGTTTTGTGTTCTTGAGTATCCTTCCAAGGTGTCTGAGTGCTCTCATCTATGGACTCAGGGATCAAACCATTAGACCCGTCCTCATGCAAAATCTGTGCTGTGGGTGGAAAAGCTCAGTTTTCCTCAACAAGAGCCGTTAACCATTTGAAGTGAATGCATTTCAGGACACACTCCGGTTTTCTATATGACATGTAGAAAACTATTTACAAAATATCTGTTTTTAAACAGCAAAAGATATGTGAAACAAATCTCTTTCATAAAAAAAATTACCCTAAATGTACAATATCTAATTCCTATTAAATATGCAAATGGGATATTTTGGAAAAGGTCAGTTGCAGAACCTTTTAATCCTAAAAACTCACTTTTATTTCATCTTCCATAATAATTTTTTAAAGAATAAAAAATGTATGAATAACTCAATTTTGACAAAAATGTCAGATAGAAACTTATAGTTCCAAGTTGATGACAATATTTTTGTCTTTGACAATGAGCCAGTTGGTGTGGGAGCATTTGATCCTTTGACAAATAGTGGGGCTATTCATCTTGACTCACATTATTTTTAATGTCGTAGTTGGCTACGTTAGCGGTGGATGTAGCCACAGGTGGTTTTGCTGATGCTAACGTTACAACAACAGGTTATTTGCTGCTAGGAGTGACGCTAACGTTAGCTTGCTGCTCCCGGCCTGCATTTAATAGCGTAGGATTTGACTTTCAAAGGTCTGTTATGTCATCTCCTGATTCTATTCGTGTTCTCTTATGTTGCATCTTTGGAGCCATGCCAACATAATTGTAAGATTAATGTAAAGTTACTTAGGCTAGCCTCCATTATAGAAAAGTAGGCAGGGGAGAACAGCAACAGGTGAGCATCATATACTGCTCCCTGGGTACGTAGTGCCCCCAGTGCTCCCTGGGTAATGCAGTTTATTTAGGGCCATAATGAATCACCCAGAGAACCTGATATGGAGAGGGCAGTAAAATATACAGGTGACAGTACTGCATACTGGGGAATACTGGCCCACTTCAAGCACTCACACAGTCACATTGACTTGTAAGGGGTCAAAGTTATCAACCAGGCATCAGAGGAGATCCAGAGAATGATCAAATCTGATGCCAGAGGCCATCTTAAATCATAGATGGGTTACAGGGGATACAATTACCTATTATAACTGTTATAATGTGACCGTCCTTATGTAATGTATCCGAGTTGTGCAAGTTTTGCCCGAGATGGACCATCTCCATGTGGGTTGCGATGACATCTTGCTGACTGCGGCCAACCCGTGGCAATGACAGATCCCCCGTCTCCTCCACAAATAAGCATATGTTGCAAGACTCAACATGTCTTTGCAGAACCAGAAAGAAAGATGTTTTAAAAGTCAGCTCTCAGTGCTTTTGTAGATTCTAACATTATCTCTGTGGTTTGAAGTTTGGTTTCTTTACTCCATCCTTGTTTGTATTTTCATATATCAACTTACTAATTTACTGTTTCATGTTGTCTTTCAGCTGTATATATAAAGAGAATTAAAAAGTAAGACCAGTGGGACCAGCCTTTTCTGGGATCGGCAAGGATTGCGGGTGGATTACGTGTATAGAGCAACGGCTTATACATTGTCTCATACTAGCAGCCTAAAATCTCGTATTTTATCTGCTTTTATAGTTTTAACTGTTTTTACCTGCTCTTTAATATTAAATTTCTTATACTGCACTGTAACTTTTATTCTCGTATTTCATCTGTTTTTATGTAAAGCACTTTGAATTGCCCTGTTGCTGAAATGTGCTATACAAATAAAGCTGCCTTGCCTTGCCTTGTATAGGAGTCGTGTTAAGTTTCTGCTGATGAAAACCCAAATTTTCTAAAATTTTGCTGCTTCATAATAAAAGCTTTTAAATAAAATATCGAGGGACTTTTATTGTAAGGAATTTATAGGAGATTGAATGTGTTTATCCATGTTTGACAGCCGCTCCTCTGACCACTAGTCACAGCAATTCATCAGCCAGTTTATTTTAAATAATAATACATCAAATTTATATAGCGTATTCGTAGGTACTCAAAGTTGCTGTACAGAGCAAAATGAAAGATCACAAAAAAGATAGTTAGGAACCTGGGTTAGTTGGCTAGGCTGTGAAAAGCAAGTTCCAATAGGTGCCAGGAGCTTTCAGTTGCTCATGGCCTCACATAAGTCAGCTTGTGAGGCCATGAGCAACTGAAAGTTGGTTTCAATAATGTCAAAGTGTTTCTGAATGCTGCGCAGAAATACTCAAACATCTTGTATAATTTTTTGCACATAGCATAAGTTTTGTCTGGTTTCTTCGACTGTCACGTCTAGTCCCTGTGTCAAGTTTCGTTGTTTAGTTGGTTTCATGTTTTCTGTTGGTTTTCCCATTTCCTATTTTATTTTGAAGTCTCTCTGTTCCCTAATGTGTTGTCTCGTTTTACTTCCTGTCTTTTGGTTTTCCCGCCCTTGTGATTGTCTGATGTGTTTCACCTGTTCCCCAGCCCTAGTGTCACCTGTCCCTTGTTATCCCTCGTTTACTTGTGTATTTAGTCCCTGTGTTTTCTGTGTCTGTTGTTGGTGGATTGTCAATTGTCTTTTGTCGTTGGTCCTTGTGGTTCTATTCCTGTGTGTAAGCTGTATTTCCGTGTTCCTGGATTTCTCTGTGTTTTTGTTCTCCTGGATTTTTACCCATTTCCTTCTGAGTTCCTATTTCTTTTGGATTTGTCTCCTGCTTACACGTTTGTAAGTCTCTTTGTGTTCAGATTAAATTATTATTATTTCTACTGCTGCCTCTTCTCGCATCTCTGCATTTGGGTCCTAGCCTACAACCCTGACACCGACACGGTGAGATAATTGTTATGTGAGCTTTAGCTAACATTAGTATTAGCTTTAGTGGCTTGACAATCTGCAGATTTAGCTTTGTCTGAGGCCTTCTGTATTTACAGAATTTTCTGTAAATAAATGAATTTTACTGCTGCCTAGCCTACAACCCTGACCGTATCCACCAACCAAATATGAACCCAGCAGTTATGGAGTTTGTGCCACTTTTTCACACTATGACTTGGTCGGTGAGGGCCTCATACATTTTTCCTGCGATGTTCATGAAGAGGACCCCGCCTTTGCTAGGCACCTCATGGAGGCTTGCTGGCTGTCTACGGAGCAGGAATTTGGCCTTCCTGTCTCCAAGCCTGGCAGCCTTCCAGAACTTCAGCAGCCAACCAGCCTTCCTGTCTCCAAGCCTGTGTGAGCCTTCCGAGCCTCAGACATGCAGCTTTCCAGAGTCCGAGTTGACGTACAGCTTTCCAGAGTTTGAGCTGACATGCAGCTTTCCAGAGTCCAAGCTGACGTGCAGCTTTCCAGAGTCCGAGCTGACATGCAGCTTTCCAGAACCCCAGCTGACGTGCAGCCTTACAGAACCCCAGCTGACGTGCAGCTTTCCAGAACCCCAGCTGAAGTGCAGCGGTCCAGAACTCCAGCTGATGTGCAGCTTCCCAGAGCCTCAGCGGACCCGCCTTCGAGAGCTTCAGCTGATGAACAGTCCTCCAGAGCCCTTGGTGTTGTGCAGCGGACCGGAGCCCTCGGTGTTGTGCAGCGAGCCAGAGCCCATGCTGTCCAGCGGCCCCGAGCCCATGCTGTCCAGCGGCCCCGAGCCCATGCTGTCCAGTGGACCAGAGCCCGTGCTGTCCAGCAAGCCAGAGCCCGTGTTGTCCAGTGCTCCAGAATTGACCAGTGCTCCAGAGCTGACCAGCGTTCCAGAGCTGACCAGCATTCCAGAGTGGACCAGCAGTTCAGAGTCTCAGCTGACGTCCAGTCGTCCAGAGTCTCAGCTGACGTCCACAGTCTTAGATGACAGCTCTCCCAGAGTCTTCGATGACTGATCTCCCAGAGCCTTCGTTGACTGTTGTCTCAGAGACTGCACCGGAGCTCGACACCTCAGGGACTGTGCCGTTGCCCGGCACCTCAGAGGCTTTGCCGGTCTCCGGCGCCCCAGAGACTGCTCCAGAGGCTTTGCCGGTCTCTGGCACCCCAGAGACTATGCCGATCTCCGGCAACCCAAAGACTATGCCGGTACCCGGCTTCCCAGAGACTATGCCGGTGCCTAGCTTCCCAGAGACTCCAGACCCCAGTGCTTTGTCGGCGGTCCGGCCGACTCCTGCCCCCCGTGTTTTGTCGGTGGTCCGGCCTACTTCTGGTCCCTGTGTTTTGTCGGTGGTCCGGCCGACTCCTGCTCCCTGTGTTTTGTCGGTGGTCCGGCCGACTCCTGATGTTGCCTTGTTGGTGGACTCCAGCCCAGCTGACCCGTCGCCTGTCTTCAGCCCCACTGACCCATCGCCTGGCTCCAGCCCAGCTGACCCGTCGCCTGTCTTCAGCCCAGCTGACCCGTCACCTGGCTCCAGCCAAGCTGATCCTTCGCCTGCCCGGCTCTCAGAGGAGTTCAGCCTTCGCTGGCCTGCCAGGTCTTCAGAGGGGTTTCGCCTTCGCAGACGGTCTTCTCATCTAGTCCGTGTGTCAAGTTTCTTTGTTAAGTTGGTTTCATGTTTTCTGTTGGTTTTCCCATTTCCTGTTTTATTTTGAAGTCTCTCTGTTCCCTTATGTGTTGTCTCATTGTACTTCCTGTCTTTTGGTTTTCCCACCCTTGTGATTGTCTGATGTGTTTCACCTGTTCCCCAGCCCTAGAGTCACCTGTCCCTTGTTGTTTTCTGTGTCTGTTGTTGGTGGATTGTCATTTGTTTTTTTTTCTTTTTTTGTCGTCGGCCCTTGTGGTTCTATTCCTGTGTGTAAGCTGTATTTCCGTGTTCCTGGATTTCTTTGTTTGTTGTTCTCCTGCATTTTTACCCATTTCCTTCTGAGTTCCTGTTTCTTTTGGATTTGTCTCTTGCTTACACGTTTGTAAGTCTCTGTGTTCAGATTAAATTATTATTATTTCTACTGCTGCCTCTGCTCGCATCTCTGCATTTGGGTCCTAGCCCACAACCCTGACACCGACAGGGTGAGATAATTGTTATGTGAGCGTTAGCTAACATTAGCATTAGCTTTAGTGGCTTGACAATCTGCAGATTTAGCATTGTCTGATGAGGCCTTCTGTATTTACAGAATTTTCCATGCATTTATTTTCAATAAAAGTGAACTCCCAGTCTAGGACTATAATTGAATAAAACACAGTATATAATAATAATAATAGTAATACTGTTGTCACATTTGTGAACAGGAGCACCAACCAAACACATCTACACTTATTAGCATGCACACTAGGTCCCATCTTTGCCATCCTAATCACAATGTGTTGCTTTTAAGTAGCTGGGAATATCATTAAAGGGTGTAGAAATGCAGTAAATTGATCCATTATGAATCAAACTGCATTGGGTGTAGAGTAAAAGGACTGTTTTGAAGTTGCCTAATAAGTTCTGGTGCTACACAATTTTCTGTTATCTTTGTCAATAATTACAGACTCATAAGTACTTCCTTTAACGTCAAACAATTTTGTGGCATGATCTAGTTATTATATCATGAATGGTTTGTAAATGTCTCCACATAAAACTACCTTTAGAGTTGATAGTGAATTCTAATGACTTACTATTTTTTAACAAAGCTACTTGAGTTAAGTTAAATTAATAAAAAAGCCAAAAGACAGGCAATTAAAGTATTGAAAGTAGTGGAAATGTGACAGTGATTACATCATTCATTTCCAATCTAATGACCATGCTGATGTAGTGATTTCCTGTAAGGGGTGGCTTGAGGACAAAGCATATATAGGCTACCGTACGCTGCAGGAAAAAACAGCACCAGATCAGCTTCGCTCTTTTGAAAATGAACATGGACTCTAACCTCCTGACTTGACTGCTCAACATCAATGGATAATTTGGGATTCTGCACTGAGAGGTATTTGTGGTGATGGAGAAGTTTGAACTTTTTTTCTGTACTTTACTTTGTATGTTATGTAGCTTGCTAGTACAACTACAGCAAGCCAAAGGAGCCTTTAGTTTTTTCAGATATTCCATAATGGTGTATTTGCTGCAGGCTAAGGCCAATGTCACTGCTAGTCTGGATCCAGGTCCAGAAAAATATGAGTTAATTTTGTTTGGCTTGTTAATTGTAAGCTCAATCTGCTCATTTTTCTACATTAACTGTGTTTTGCTGTTCACCCTGAGGAGTAAGCCGGTGTTTTGTGAGACATCCCGATTTATTCTGCTGTTTAATTTGCTCTTTGCAGACACTTTTCAGCAGGTACCAAACCTTCTGCTTTATATACTGGCTTGTTTTAATATGACAATTCCCTTTGATGCATGTGTTTTCCTTGTTCTGATCAGTATTGCCACAGATTCAATCTCTCCTCTCACCCTGGCTGTGATGTCAGTTGAGAGATATGTGGCTGTATGCCTGCCTCTGAGGCATGCTACCATCTTCACTGTGAGTAGCACAGGCATGGTCATTGCTGTGGTGTGGGCCTTCAGTTTTATCCATATCCTCATTCGAGTTTTTATGCTGGTACATACGTTCACAATAATCCCCTTTAATCCACATATGAATGACTTTTGCTCTAAAGAAGCCATGTTTTTTGCACCAATCTTTAATGATTTTGAAAAAGTGTATGCCAGCATTCTCTTTGTGTCAGTGGGTTTAGCAATCATCGGCTCCTATGTTGGTGTAGCACTTGTAGCCACGTCTGCCTCAACAGACAAAGCATCAGCCAGAAAGGTTCTTCAAACGCTTCTGCTTCACCTGATTCAGCTATGCCTGGTTCTAACTTCTTCCATGTTCTCCACCATTATTATAGTCATTGCTAGAACAGTGAGGAGATTAACCATTTTACGTATTTACAATGTTTGTTTTGTGTTCTTAAGTATCCTTCCAAGGTGTCTGAGTGCTCTCATCTATGGACTCAGGGATCAAACCATTAGACCCGTCCTCATGCATAATCTGTGCTGTGGGGGGAGAACCTCAGTTTTCCTCAACAAGAGCCGGTGACCATTTGAAGTGAATGCATTTCAGGACACACTTCGGTTTTTTATGACATGTACAAAGCTATTTACAAAATATCTGTTTTTAAACAGAAAAATTAGTTGTGAAACAAATCTATTTCATACATTAAAATGACCCTTAATGTACAATATCTAGTTCCTATTAAATATGTAAATGGGCTATTTTGGAAAAGGTCAATTGCAGAACCTTTTAATCCTAAAAACTCACTTTCAGCTTAGAATTATAGGTTTCTATCTTGCAAAACAGGAAAGAAGCAACGCTTTTTAAGGAACACAGTTTAGTCATAATTTGTTTTAAACATAAAATTAGTGTTGTATGAGTGCTAACAATAATTTGAGTCAGAAATTGATGCTTTTTTTGGCCGCAAATGCAAATAAAGCTGCATTGCCTTGTATAGGAGTCGTGTTAAGTTTCTGCTGATGAAAACTCAAATTTTCTAAAATGTTGCTGCTTCATAATAAAAGCTTGTAAATAAAATATCGAGGGACTTTTATTGTAAGGACTTAAGGACTGTAAGGAGATTGAATGTGTTTATCCATGTTTGACAGTCGCTCCTTTGACCACTAGTCACAGCAATTCTTCAGCCAGTTTATTTTAAATAATAATACTGAGGGCCGTGGACTCGGCGAACAAGGAAATGAGGGCAGTGGTCACTGAGGAACTGGGGACAGTGGGCACTGGGGAACTGAGGAGAGAGGGCACTCGGGAACCGGGGAGAGAGGGCACTTGGGAACCGGGGACATTGGGCAGAAAGGCTGCAGCCAACAGGACTGTGGACAGCAGCGAAGGGAGAACCCCTCCGGCGGCCGAACAGAATATCGAGGACTCTCAGGCGGCCGGCGGCGAAGGCGAAACCCCTCTGACAGCTGAACAGGACGTCGAGGGCAGTGCCCCTCTGGAGGCCAAGCAGGACAGCCAAGGAGGAGCCCCTCTGGAGGCTGAGCAGGTCGGCCACAAGGAGCCCATCTGGAGGCCGAGCAGGTCGGCCAAGGCGGAGCCCCTCAGGAGGCCGAGCAGGTCGGTGAAGGTGGGGCCCCTCTGGAGGCCGGGCAGGTCGGCCAAGGCGGGGCCCCTCTGGAGGCCGGGCAGGCAAAGGGGCAGCTGAGCTGGGACCAGGCGGCGGGTCAGCTGGGCTGGAGTCAGCCAAACAGGCAACGGGAACAGAGGACTACTTGGGTGCCAACTGGACATGAGGGGCAGTAGTAGGTCTGACCACCAACCGGACAGGAGGGGCAGGAGTAGGTCTGACCACCGACCGGACACGAGGGGCAGGAGTAAGTCTGACTGCCGACAGGACACAAGGGGTAGGAGTAGGTCTGACTGCCGACAGGACACGAGGGGCAGGAGTAGGTCTGACCACCGACCGGACACGAGGGGCAGGAGTAAGTCTGACTGCCGACAGGACACAAGGGGTAGGAGTAGGTCTGACTGCCGACAGGACACGAGGGGCAGGAGTCGGTCGGACCGACAAAGGCAAAGTCTCTGGGGGGCAGGACAAAGGCTAAGTCTCTGGGGTGCCGGGGAAGGGCATAGTCACTGGGGCGGTCTCAGGGACGCTGGCAAAGTCACTGGGGCGGTCTCAGGGGCGCCGGAGTCCGGCAAAGTCACTGGGGCGGTCTCGGGGGTGCCGGAGACCGGCAAAGTCACAGGAGGAGCAGTCATAGCAGGTTCAGGGAGGCTGGACGCCAGCCGGGGTTCAGGGAGAGCGGTCATAGCCGATTCAGGGAGGCTGCTAGCCAGCCGGCGTTCAGGGAGGCTGCTAGTCAGCCGGGACTCTGGGGGGCTGCACGCCAGCAGGGAATCTGAAGGGCTGCACGCCAGCCGGGACCCAGGGGCCTCAGGTACACAGGTCAGCTCGGGGACACTGGACGGTGCGGGGACACTGGACAGCTTGGGGACACTGGGGCGCTCGGGGACACTGGGGAGATCAGGGACACTGGGGATCTCAGGAACACTGGGGAGCCTGGGGACACTGGAAAGGTCGGGGACACTGGAAAGAGGACCCAGAATGCAGAAAGCAGACAGGCAGGCAGGAGAAGTCTGAGTTGGAAGATTTATTTGTCCAAAAACAAAGTGCAAATTAACAAAGGGTGTCCTGAGAGGGGCAGGCAAAAACTAATCCAGAGAGTAGAAAACAAGAACAGAGAATACAAAAAACAAGAGCAGAACAAACCAGAAACTTGAGACCAAAGGAAATC
The DNA here is from genome assembly GCF_008315115.2 of Sander lucioperca. Classification (NCBI taxonomy): domain Eukaryota; kingdom Metazoa; phylum Chordata; class Actinopteri; order Perciformes; family Percidae; genus Sander; species Sander lucioperca. The sequence continues at coordinate 24,742,092 of NC_050185.1, forward strand.
CAGGGGGGAAAGATCCAGCCACGAACTGACACGGGGCGACACGACAGGCACAAGCAAACACAATGATCTGACACAAGACAATGGAAACACTGAGGCTAAATACACGAGGTAACGAGCAAACAAGGGACAGGTGATACAACAGGTGAAACACATCAGGGCGGGGCAGAACAATCAGACAGGCGGGAAAACACAGGAAGTAAAACTAGACAAGACACGACAGAAAACCAGATGACCACAATAAAACAGGAAACAGAAACATGCACTACTCAGAATAATACACAATCAAAACAGGATAAACAGAAACATAAACAATCCTCAGAATGATGCCAAATCAATATTCAAAACAGGAAACAGAAATACACAAACAGGCAACAGAAACATCCACAACCACAACAACATCAAATTTATATAGCACATTCCTAGGTACTCAAAGTCGCTTTACAGAGCAAAATGAAAGATCACAAAAAAGATAGTTAGGAGCCTGGGTTAGTTGGCTAGGCTGTGAAAAGCAAGTTCCAATAGGTGCCAGGATCTTTCAGCTGCTCATGGCCTCACATAAGTCAGCTTGTGAGGCCATGAGCAACTAAAAGTTGGTTTCAATAATGTCAAAGTGTTTCTGAATGCTGCGCAGAAATACTCAAACATCTTGCATAATTCGTTGCACATAGCATAAGTGTTGTCTGGTTTCTCCGACACGGTGAGAGAATTGTTACGTGAGCTTTTGCTAACATTAGCATCAGGTTTGGTGGCTTGACAATCTGCAGATTTAGCTTTGTCTAAGGCCTTCTGAATTTACAGACTTTTCCATGCACTTAGTTTCAATAAAAGAAGTGAACTCGCAGTCTAAGTCTATAATTAAATAAAAATACAGTATAATAATAATAATTTTGTCACATTTGTGAAGAGGAGCACTGACCAAACACATCTACACTTATTAGCATGCACACTAGCTCCCATCTTTGCCATTCTAATCACAGTGTGTTGCTTTTAAGTAGCTGGAAATATCATTAAAGCGTATAAAAATGCAGTAAATTGATCCATTATAAATCAAACTGCATTGGGTGTAGAGTAAAAGGACTGTTTTTAAGTTGCCTAATAAGTTCTGGTGCTACACAATTTTCTGCTACCTTTGTCAATAATTACAGACTTATAAGTACTTACTTTAATGTCAAACAATTGTGTGGCATGATCTAGTTATGATAGTTAAGTTTCTGCTGATGAAAACTCAAATTTTCTAAAATGTTGCTGCTTCATAATAAAAGCTTGTAAATAAAATATCGAGGGACTTTTATTGTAAGGACTTAAGGACTGTAAGGAGATTGAATGTGTTTATCCATGTTTGACAGTCGCTCCTTTGACCACTAGTCACAGCAATTCTTCAGCCAGTTTATTTTAAATAATAATACTGAGGGCCGTGGACTCGGCGAACAAGGAAATGAGGGCAGTGGTCACTGAGGAACTGGGTACAGTGGGCACTGGGGAACTGAGGAGAGAGGGCACTCGGGAATCGGGGAGAGAGGGCACTTGGGAACCGGGGACATTGGGCAAAAAGGCTGCAGCCAACAGGACTGTGGACAGCAGCGAAGGGAGAACCCCTCCGGCGGCCGAACCCATCTGGCGGCCGAACAGAATATCGAGGACTCTCAGGCGGCCGGCGGCGAAGGCGAAACCCCTCTGACGGCCGAACAGGACGTCGAGGGCAGCGCCCCTCTGGAGGCCAAGCAGGACAGCCAAGGAGGAGCCCCTCTGGAGGCTGAGCAGGTCGGCCACGAGGAGCCCATCTGGAGGCCGAGCAGGTCGGCCAAGGCGGAGCCCCTCAGGAGGCCGAGCAGGTCGGTGAAGGTGGGGCCCCTCTGGAGGCCAAGCAGGTCGGCCAAGGCGGGGCCCCTCTGGAGGCCGGGCAGGCGAAGGGGCAGCTGAGCTGGGACCAGGCGGCGGGTCAGCTGGGCTGCCAAACAGGCAAGTAAGTTCTGGTGCTACACAATTTTCTGCTACCTTTGTCAATAATTACAGACTTATAAGTACTTACTTTAATGTCAAACAATTGTGTGGCATGATCTAGTTATGATATCATGAATGGTTTGTAAATGTTGTCTCCACATAAAACTACCTGTAGAGTTGATAGTGAATTCTAATGACTTACTATTTTTTAACAAAGCTACTTGAGTTAAATTAAATTAATAAAAAAGCCAAAAACAAAGACAGGCAATTAAAGTATTGAAAGCAGTGGAAATGTGACAGTGTTATAGAGATTACATCATTCATTTCTAATCTAATGACCATGCTGATGTAATGATGTCCTGTAAGGGGTGGCTTGAGGACAAAGCATATATACCGTACGCTGCAGGAAAAAACAGCACCAGATCAGCTTCGCTCTTTTGAAAATGAACTTGGCCTCTAACCTCCTGACTTGACTGCTCAACATCAATGGATAATTTGGGGTTCTACACTGAAGAGGTATTTGTGGTGATGGAGAAGTTTGTCCTATTTTGGTATGATGAACTTTACTTTGTAGCGTACTAGTACAATTACAACAAGCCAAAATAGCTTTTCTTCAGATATCGTATCATAATGGTGTATTTACTGCAGCCTAAGGCCAATGTCACTGAAAATCTGGATCCAGGTCAAGACGAACAAGAAATAATATTTTTTGGCTTGTTTATCGTAAGCTCAATCTGCTCTTTTTTCTACATTAATTGTGTTTTGCTGTTCACCCTGAGGAGTAAGCCGGTGTTTTGTGAGACATCCCGATTTATTCTGCTGTTTAATTTGCTCTTTGCAGACACTTTTCAGCAGGTACCAAACCTTCTGCTTTACATACTGGCTTGTTTTGATATGAAAATTCCATATTATGCATGTGGTTTCCTTGTTGTGGTCAGTGTTGTCGCAGAGTCAATCTCTCCTCTCACCTTGGCTGTGATGTCAGTTGAGAGATATGTAGCTGTATGCCTGCCTCTGAGGCATGCTACCATCTTCACCGTGAGAAGCACAGGCATGGCCATTGCTGTGGTGTGGGCCTTCAGTTTTATCAATATCCTCATTCGAGTTTTTATGCTGGTACATGTGTTCACAATAATCCCCTTTGATTCACATATGAATGGCTTTTGCTCTAAAGAAGCCATGTTTTTTGCACCAATCTTTAATGATTTTGAAAAAGTGTATGCCAGCATTGTCTTTCTGTCAGTGGGTTTAGCAATCATCGGCTCCTATATTGGTGTAGCACTTGTAGCCACGTCTGCCTCAACAGACAAAGCATCAGCCAGAAAGGTTCTTCAAACGCTTCTGCTTCACCTGATTCAGCTATGCCTGGTTCTAACTTCTTCCATGTTCTCCACCATTATTATAGTCATTGCTAGAACAGTGGGGAGATTAACCGTTTTACGTATTTACAATGTTTGTTTTGTGTTCTTGAGTATCCTTCCAAGGTGTCTGAGTGCTCTCATCTATGGACTCAGGGATCAAACCATTAGACCCGTCCTCATGCAAAATCTGTGCTGTGGGTGGAAAGGCTCAGTTTTCCCCAACAAGAGCCGGTGACAGTTTGAGATGAATGCTTTCAATACAAACTCCACTTTTCTATCTGAAATATACAAAGAAATGTTATTATCTCTAAAAATGTTTTCTGAATGAAATGAAATGTTTATTTTGAACGATTAAAAGAATATATATTAAATGTATAAACAAATAACAAAAAAAGAAAATGTATGACAAAAACTAATTTTCAACGTAACACTTGACCCGTTTGTAAAGGGATAGGCAGAAGCTATCGGCTTATCAGGTCCTACTCACAACAACAGTCAAATAAGATAAATCAAACAGACCATTTTAAACAATGCAAAAATGAGGAACAAAAAAAAACAAAACAACAAGCAGCATTAACATCTGGGTGACTTTCACTATCCTTCCTCACCTCTCTACTTTTCAAAAATAAGTCTTTAGTACCTTTTTCAAATTGCAACATATCTACACTTTGATTAATCGAATAGTTCAGACTATTCCACAAAACCCCCCCACGAATCAAAATACACATACTTTTGAGCTTTGTCTGACCATACTGCAGATTTAAATTTAAATCCCCTCTTAAGACATAGGCTCCCTCTCTATATGTGAACAGTTCTATGTTTCCAGGCAGCTGTTTATGTTTTGCTTCATGGATTATTTGTGCAGTCTTAACCCTCGTATTATGTTGAAAAAAAATTACATTGATGATGTTACGGGTCAAAATGACCCGTACAGTGTAAATACACTTAAAACAGTCAAAGAATCAGGTAAAACCAATAAGAAGTTTATTTTACATTATATGAACATTTAGAAAGGCGAAATGCAAATCATTTTTAATTCCAAAACTATATTTAGCAATTATTTAGTGAACGTTTTTTCCTCATCAAAACATTTTTTTTCATTGAACTTCCCAATGTGTCCCATTTTCTCAAAATATTCTCTTCACATTTCCATTACTCTCCACATGATGTGCAGAATGTAACTGTGTGCTTTCTGTAGATGTAACTCTTGCATTTCACACAAGGTGCTTGTTTTACACTTCCATATTCCATGCATAGCTAGATTTGGCATCATAGGATGCCCATATTTTGATGCCATACTTGGCAGGCTTGTTGGGCATGTACTGTCGGAAGGGACAGCGCCCCCTGAATTGAACAAGGCTTTCGTCTACAGCAGGGATGTCAAACTCATTTTCACTAAGGGCCACACTGGAAAAAGAGAATCACACTGAGGGCCAGACATGGAGAGTTTATGATGTGCTTTTGTTACTGCATGTCACTTCTTCTTTTTTTTATTTTAACATTTTGGTAGCTTTTTTCCTCATTTTTGTTGTTTTCTTTCCGACTTTTTTGTGGCTTTCTCAGACATTTATCACCTTTTTGTAAATTTGTTACTTTTTCCGACATTTTTTGTCGCATTTTTGTTGACATGAAAACAAAATGACAAAAGTCATCAAAAGAGTTCCTTAGCCATAGAATTTAGCAAATCAAGCAAAACGATAATTTTTTTCATGTGTTTCGCAGCCTGAATATGAAAACTCTCTGCTTCTGGGGGAATTTCTGAGCCTCACAGTTGGTAAATCTGCCATATTTTGCTTTGAATGTCAGGTAATTGCAGTGTAAAAAACACTTTCCTGTGTTTTTGGTTTGCTGCACAACTAGGTGGGCCAAAATTTATTGTGAACCCAAATTGATATACGGGCCGGTTCTAAATCTGCAAGGGGCCGGATTTGGCCCGCGGGCCTTGAGTTTGACACATGTGGTCTACAGTGACATGGGGACCAGGATTGTACAAGACAGGTAAAATTCCGACCCATTTATCCCGTACATCTCTGATTGCAGCTAGTTTGTCTCTTTCACGTCAACCAGCTCTGGTGTTGTGGAACAGCCGAGATATCACATGAAATGACTCCAGAGACATTGTTGCTCGAAAGATCCGGATCGTCGATAGCATTGTTTATGGTCTCTGAAAGATCCTCTGACTCTGAAACCTCTTCCTCTACATCACTATTACCATCAAAATCAGTGCTAAAACTTCTTCAGTTGCAAATCTTCTGGAGCTCATTTTGTAGTGTGCGTGTCAGAGAGATGACATTACAACATTGAAGAGGACAAGCGTGAGAAAGCTCCTCCTACTTTACATACTCACCTGAAATTTCTGAAAATTGGCATCCATTGCAGTTGTCCTATCTGAGGGCCTACATACTGCAGATATTGAAAGAGGCTTCACTTTTTAAGCCTGTAAAATCACTTGAAAGCCAAGAGGCTTTAAAATCTTTTAATTAAAAATCATGTGCCACACTGGAGTACCTTTAACTATGAGAGGGCTTTGGGGTTTAAAAAACAGTTCATTTAGTCATTGCTTTCTGATAGTTTCAAGTAAATCTGGAAATATAATGATAATAACTTATTGTTAAACATTTTGCCTCTTCTGTGATTTTAATTTGAGTAAAGGCAGAAATCAAATGAACTGATGACAGCTGCATGTAAACAAGTTCCGTACAGAAATAATTCAATTCAATTTTATTTATAGTATCAAATCATAACAAGAGTTATCTCGAGACACTTTACAGATAGAGTAGGTCTAGACCACACTCTATAAAGCCCCAACAATTCCAATAGTTTCCCCAAGAGCAAGCATTAGCAGAGGCTATTGCGACAGTGGCGAGGAAAAACTCCCTTTTAGGAAGAAACCTCGGCAGACCCAGACTCTTGGTGGGCAGTGTCTGACGGTTGGGGTTATGACGGTACAGGATGTAGCGTGGCACAGCAGAGCATGGGTGGACGCGGTGGACGCAGCAGGACGTAGCCGGGCATTGCAGGGAATCGCAGAGCGTAGCAGGGTGTAGCAGGTCCATAGCCACAGCTGCACCCAAGACCCAGGTCTTGGTGTCGCCCTAATCCGAGGCGATGTTCTGGGTGAAGAAGAAACATAAGGACTCCGGGGAGTAAACTCCCCAGAGCTAGGTGAGTAACAAGCACTTAAATAAGGTATTATATTTCCATGTTTTACTTTTTTGAATATGTCCAACATTTGTTTAGTATACACTTGCATCTTCTTCTTTGTGTTTTATGGAAAACATATGAACAAATAACAGATTTGGATTTCTGTTCTTTTCATATATTATTAGCGACAACATAGTGTTTATGCTGGAAACAGCAGTTTCTGATAATAAAGTTTGAACCAAGAACCAAAACGTTTCCATTGTGGATTTTATTGCCCCCCTGTTATAGTGCAGTGACCCCATAGACCCCTTCTAAAACATTCCTCACCTCAGGCTGCATCTACGCTATATGTTGGTTGAAAATCAAATAAACTTAGCACAAAAAGTGAGGAAATTTGTGTTTGGTAGATTATTTCTCTGTGGTGACAATGCTTTTTGGCAATAAATCTTATACCATTGGTATATTTTATTTTTCAACAAATAATAATACAAATGACAACAAAACAAAAAACAAAAAAACAAAACACAAAAAGGCAGTCGAAACTAAACTTAAAGGACAACACCCCTCAACACCCCTCTGTACCACTATATTGTTTGTGATTATATCAACTGCGAAGTGTTTCAACACATGCTTAATGTATCAAGCCCTAAATATATGAAAAGAAATAGTCCCATACTAAATGGAACTTCCCTTTAACATTGTTCTTCCTGGCAATCAAATATTCATAGGATGCAGTCTCTGTCATCAGTTGAGTCCAATCTGTGAGCCCCGGCGTTTATGTGCTCTTCCAGTTCCTCAGTATCAGCCTTGCTGCAGTGATGAGGCCTGCGGTTAATAGCGCATGCTGTCCTTTGTTGACTCCTTGTGGCAAAAGTGTGCTATCTCCCAGGAGACAGAAAAGTGGAGATTCCGGTAACCTTTCCAACCAATCTCCCAGTTTCCTTAATACTTCTTTCCAGAAAGGTAATACCACAGGACATTCCCAAAAGGCATGTAAAAATGTACCATTTTCTCCCTTACACTTCCAACACCTTTTGTCTTCTACTAAGCCCATTCTGAAAAGCTTCATAGGAGTATAGTAGTATCTATGTATGATTTTGTAATGAGTAAATTTGCTTCTAATATCCCGAGTGGCCCAGCCAACCTTGTAAACTATATTATGCCATTTTTCCTTACCTATTTCACATTCTAAATGTCTTTGCCATATTAATCTAAGATTATCAGTATTCACACTTTGTAATTCCATTATATTTTTGTAAAATGTTGAAGCACTATGCATCGTACTTGGCAAATCAAAAAGGTTTTGCAACATATTAGATTCCTCTATACTTAACAATGTTATATGTTACATAATATGTTAAGTGGGAACACACTTCGCACACTGCTCCTTAGTTGTAGATATTTCCAAAATCCAACCCTCCCCTCCAAAAGAAATTGATCCACTAGCTCCTGATATGACTTAAAAACTGCATCCTTATATAGATCATCAATCACACATATACCGTTCCTCTGCCAAGAATCCCAACAAAATGAGTGTTTACCTATCCCAATACGTGGATTATCCCATAAGGAAGAATACCCCTGCTTGTATTGTGATTTCCCCATCAACCTATGCACCTCAGACCACACCCATTGAGAGTGCTTCAGAATGGGATTTTCCCACACAAAACACTCTTCCACAAAACCAACCAAACCAAAAAAAGAAGAAAAAAAACATCCATGGGTGGGAAAAAAACCATCTACCTAAAAACCATAGATGCAAAAACCTTCACTCCTACCTCCCTGTTATCCAAAAGAGAAGGAAGAAAACCAAAACAACCCCAACTGGTCTGTGAGTCGCGTTCAATGACCAACCCAAAGAACCCCCCCGCCAACCCCCTCACACCATTATTCAAAACTACTATCCTTATCACCAACGTTTTCCAACAGGTGACATCGGACTGCCACCGACAGCCCCCCTTGATGAAACACAGTGCCGTCTTCGTTTATCATTCACAGTAAACAGACTTATACCTCCCCACTTAGAACGTGCACATTTACCTATTTACTGTTTCCCACAGGTCAGTATGAACACATTCTCTCCTACCATGATGCTGGTCTTTCATATTTAAACACGCCCTTCCCTTATGTCTCAGGTAAAAACAGAGCCAGGTAGCGTATAACCGTCATTGGGCAGCCTGTAAACAGTTCATCATCCATTTGGCATATTCATTCTTGTTCTTCTCCATCCTGCGTGTCGTATCCTGCATCCTGCTGGGCCACCTCAAGCACTGAGCACTTCTTGACATTTCTCTCCACTATTTGCCGAAGGCCAACGTTGTCATCTTCCAAATCAGATATCCTACTTTCAGCTGCCTCCAGACGCTGTATGACGCCATTAACATCCGTGCGGAGGTCCGTTTTTAACTTGGTCAGTATCAGCTTGCAATACCAGTAGTAACTTACTAACATGCCCAAGCTCGTCCATAGCTTTTCCGAGCGATTTTTGCATAGCAGAGAGGACGCTTGTATCCATGCTTCGTTTATCACCACCTGGACCAGCCGAAGCCGTTTATTCTTCTTGTTTGTCGCCATGTTGTTAGCATTACTTCGCAGCATTCTAGGGGGCCGTTGACTTTGCCCCGTTGCCATCTAATCTCAATCATACTTTTATCACTTTAGAGTAAACTATCACATTTCAAGGTTTTGGGTTATTCTTTTGGGAGCTCCGTTCTAGGCGGCCATGTTCTTCAGCGTACTCACGTGACTCCCCTCATTCCATAAAGTTGTATTTGCTGCAGCCTAAGGCCAATGTCACTGCTTCTCTGGGTCCGGGTCAAGTAGCATATGAGATTGTTATATATAATATTATATGTATATATAATTGTTATATGACTATAGAGACAAAAGAAAAGAAATCTCACAGAAATGTATTGAAATCACAATGAGAACAATAATGACTAAACCTTTTGGCTTTTGAAAATTGTCCTCCCAAGTGTTGGCAATCAGGGGAAACAAAACTAAACTCTATTTCATTTTTCTCCAGAAAAGACCATACAATTTTATCCAAAAAGGTTAGTTGTGTCACCTCTAATGCATTATCTGTCTGTCATTTGGCTTCATTTTAGCGTCTCTTTTCTTCCACTCCTCTGCCTTCCAATACACACACAGTAAATAAGGCCCTCCTGTAAGGCCTCTCTATTGGCTGAACAAACTCGAGCCCCCAAATGACTTGATGTGATTGGTCGAGCCAGCTGTCAGTCAAGACTTTACGATCCAAGATGGAACCCGGCTAACGTCATTACATCGGTTCTTTGTACAATAAGATGACTGAATACAGTAAATAGCCTCTCAAACATGGATTTATCGGTATGGAATGATTGTGCAAAGTCTCCGAAATGTCTCTGTCTTCCTGGCCAGATTACTAAGCTTCTGGAAGGGATACAAAAACACCGAAGGACTCTATAGAAAGGGCTAGCTGTCGGCTGACGAGCTACAGCTACATCAAGACGAACATACGCAAGTTGATTTTTGGAATAATAATTATTTATTGATGTTACAAAGTCACTGTAATTCCATGGATTGGATGGATTAAAAAAGCTTCTGGATGGCCAACAATTGTCAAAGGACCTCGTTGAAACTGCAAATGTCTCTGCTTCTAAACAAAATTTTGACATTAGCATTAGCTTTGGTGGCTTCACAACCTACAGATTTAGCTTTGTCTGAGGTGTAAGGCCTTCTGTATTTTCTATGCACTTAGTTTCAATAAAAGAAGTGAACTCGCAGTCTAGGCCTATAATTGAATAAAACACAGTATAATAATAATGTTGTCAATTTTGTGAAGACCTCTCCTGGAACCATCACCTTATCGTGGTGGAGAGGTTTGTGTGTCCCTATGAACCTGAGGGCTGTGTTGTCTGGAGCTTTGTGCTCCTGGTAGGGTCTCCCAAGGCAAAGTGGTCTCAGGGGAGGGGCCAGACAAAGAATGGTTCAAAAACCCTATGAAAAAACGAGGTAGAGATGGAGTGACCCTGCCCGGAGGAAGCCCGGGGCCCTCTTCTGGAGCCAGGCCCAGATGGAGGGCCCGTCAGCGAGCGCCTGGTGGCCGGGTTTGCCACGGAGCCCGGCCGGGCAAAGCCCGAAAAAGCTACGTGGCACCTCTCTCTCCAACCCATGGGCCCACCACCTGTGGGAGGAACTGCTGGGGTCGGGTGCGCTACCACATGGGTGGCAGTGAAGGTCAGGGGCCATTGACGGACCAGACCCGGGCAGCAGATGCTGGCTCTGGGGACGTGGAACGTCACCTCTCTGTGGGGGAAGGAGCCGGAACTTGTGCGGGAGGTGGAGCGCTACCAGTTGGATCTGGTGGGGCTTACCTCTACGCACAGTCTCGGTTCTGGAACCATACTCCTGGATAGGGGTTGGACTCTTTTCTTCTCCGGAGTTGCCCAGGGTGTGAGGCGCCGGGCGGGTGTGGGGATACTCACAAGCCCCCGGCTGAGCGCCGCTACGTTGGAGTGTACCCCGGTGGACGAGAGGGTCGCCTCCCTACGCCTGCGGGTTGTGGGGGGGAAAACTCTGACTGTTGTTTGTGCGTATGCACCAAACAAGAGCTCGGAGTATTCGGCCTTCTTGGAGACCTTGAATGGAGTCCTGTATGGGGCTCCAGTGGGGGACTCCATAGTTCTGCTGGGGGACTTCAACGCGCACGTGGGAAATGATGGAGACACATGGAGAGGCGTGATTGGGAGGAACGGCCTCCCTGATCTAAACCAGAGTGGTTGTTTGTTGTTGGACTTCTGTGCTAGTCATGGATTGTCTATAACGAACACCATGTTCGAACATAGGGATGCTCATGAGTGTACTTGGTACCAGAGCACCCTAGGCCAAAGGTCAATGAGCGATTTTATAATCGTTTCATCTGATCTGAGGCCGTATGTTTTGGACACTCGGGTGAAGAGAGGGGCAGAGCTGTCAACTGATCACCATCTGTTGGTGAGTTGGGTCAGAGGGTGTGGGAAGACTCTGGACAGACCTGGTAAGCCCAAACGGGTAGTGCGGGTAAATTGGGAACGTCTGGAGGAGGCCCCTGTCCGACAGACTTTCAACTCACACCTCCGGCGGAGCTTTTCGTGCATCCCTGTGGAGGCTGGGGGCATTGAACCCGAGTGGACAATGTTCAAAGTTTCCATTGCTGAAGCTGCGGCGGGGAGCTGTGGTCTTAGGGTCTTAGGTGCCTCAAGGGGCGGTAACCCACGAACACCATGGTGGACAAAGGTGGTCAGGGAAGCCATCCGACTGAAGAAGGAGTCTTTCCGGGATATGTTATCCCAGAGGACTCCGGAGGCAGTTGCAAGGTACCGAAGGGCCCGAAGGGCTGCAGCCTCTGCCGTGAAAGAGGCAAGGCAGCGGGTGTGGGAGAAGTTCGGAGAAGACATGGAGAAGGACTTTCGGTCGGCACCAAGGTGCTTCTGGAAAACCGTTCGCCACCTCAGGAGGGGGAAGCGGGGAACCATCCAAGCTGTGTACAGTAAGGATGGGACGCTGTTGACCTCAACTGAGGAGGTAATAGGGCGGTGGAAGGAGCACTTTGAGGAACTCCTAAATCTGACTAATACGCCCTCTATGGTAGAGGCAGAGCTGGAGGATGATGGGGGATTGTCGTCAATTTCCCTGGTGGAAGTTGCTGAGGTAGTTAAACAACTCCACAGTGGCAAAGCCCCAGGGATTGATGAGATCCGTCCAGAAATGCTTAAAGCTCTGGGTGTGGAGGGGTTGTCTTGGTTGACACGCCTCTTCAACATTGCGTGGAAGTCGGGGACGGTGCCTAAGGAGTGGCAGACCGGGGTGGTGGTTCCCCTTTTCAAAAAGGGGGACCAGAGGGTGTGTGCCAATTACAGGGGTATCACACTTCTCAGCCTCCCCGGTAAAGTCTACTCCAAGGTGCTGGAAAGGAGGGTTCGGTCGATAGTCGAACCTCAGGTTGAAGGCAAGGCAAGGCAAGGCAAGGTAGCTTTATTTGTATAGCACATTTCAGCAACAGGGCAATTCAAAGTGCTTTACATGAAAACAGATTAAATTTTTTTTAAAACAGATAAAATACAAGAATAAAAGTTACAGTGCAGTATCCATTTTTACCAATAAGACAAACATCTCAAGCAGTCCGGTCCATATTTTTCCAACCATCTCGCCCACAATGGGCCCCGATACCTGGCACGGCTTTGAGCTTTCATTACTCATAATAACAGAAGCTAGTATACTATTTCCTTACAATGTGATCGTCACCACAAGGCTCGGTTCTTTTTTCGGCAAACCTTGTAAAAACCCGGTACAGCCCTGCAGACAAAAACCTTTCAGTAGTCAAGAACTTTTTCTTAAACTATCTTATTTCCTTCTGCAGTCTGTCTCTAAATAGACAGGGACTCCCTTGGAGTATGTTAGTCTATTTGTATTTAGGCCTTCTGCCTAATTTTAGTTATTTTTCTTCTTCTAACTCTTGATCAGCCCGACGTCTGACTCTTCTGTTATTCCCTTGCCATGCTGTATCAGAGAACTAATCAGATATATGCCCGTTTCTGCAAGAGAATGTCACTTGTAAGAAATGAAACATTGAAGAGCAATTAAAACAGTTAAATATATAAAAGCAGATAAAATAGGAATTTCTCTTTATATGCTTATATAGATTGTCATACAGTGTCAACAATGCAACTTCAGTATAAGAAATGAAGTTCAAATTCTTTAGACCAATATAACAGACATCGCATGCAGTCCGGTCCATATTTTCCAACCATCTCGCCCTCAATGGGCCCTGATACCTGGCACGGCTTTGAGCTTTCATTACTCATAATAACAGAAGTTAGTATACTATTTCCTTACAATGTGATCGTCACCACAAGGCTCGGTTCTTTTTTCGGCAAACCTTGTAAAAACCCGGTACAGCCCTGCAGACAAAAACCTTTCAGTAGTCAAGAACTTTTTCTTAAACTATCTTATTTCCTTCTGCAGTCTGTGTCTAAATAGACAGGGACTCCCTTGGAGTATGTTATTCTATTTGTATTTAGGCCTTCTGCCTAATTTTAGTTAGTTTACTTCTTCTAACTCTTGATCAGCCCGACGTCTGACTCTTCTGTTATTCCCTTGCCACGCTGTATCAGAGAACTAATCAGATTTAAAGAAAGGCAACATCAAATAGATAGGTCTTCAGCCTTGATTTAAAAGAACTGAGAGTTGCAGCAGACCTGCAGTTTTCTGGGAGTTTGTTCCAGATATGTGGAGCATAAAAACTAAATGCTGCTTCCCCCTGTTTAGTTCTGACTCTGGGGACAACAAGCAGACCTGTCCCAGACGACCTGAGAGGTCTGGGTGGTTCATAGTGTACTAGCAGATCAGAAATGTATTTTGGACCTAAACCGTTTAGTGATTTATAAACCAGCAAAAGTATTTTGAAATCAATTCTTTGATGCACTGGAAGCCAGTGTAGAGACTTCAGTACTGGAGTGATGTGATCCACTTTCTTGGTCTTAGTGAGGACTCGAGCAGCAGCGTTCTGAATCAGCTGCAGCTGTCTGATTGATTTTTTAGGGAGACCTGTAAAGACTCCGTTACAGTAGTCTAGTCTACTGAAGATAAAAGCATGGACAAGTTTTTCCAAGTCTTGCTGAGACATAAGTCCTTTAACCCTTGAGATATTTTTAAGGTGGTAATAGGCTGACTTTGTAATTGTCTTAATGTGGCTGTTAAAATTCATGTCTGAGTCCATGACTACACCAAGATTTCTGGCTTTGTCTGTTGTTGTTAACATTATCGTTTGAAGCTGAGTGCTGACTTTTAATCGTTCCTCTTTTGCTCCAAAAACAAACACCTCAGTTTTTTCTTCATTTAATTTAAGAAAGTTCTGGCACATCCAGTCGTTAATTTGTTCAATGCACTTAGTCAGTTGTTGTATTGGACTATAGTCCCCTGGCGATAAGGTTATATAAATTTGTGTGTCATCTGCATAACTTATTTTGTTGTTTTCCATAATTTGAGCCAGTGGAAGAATGTAGATGTTAAACAGGAGAGGCCCCAGAACTGAGCCTTGGGGAACTCCGCACGTCATATTTGTATGCTCAGATGTATAATTCCCTATAGACACAAAGTAGTCCCTATTCTTTAAATAAGACTCAAACCACTTTAGTACTGAGCCAGAAATGCCAACCCAGTTTTCCAATCGGTCTAGTAATATGTCATGGTCGACCGTATCAAATGCAGCACTGAGATCAAGTAATACCAAGACTGAAATTTTGCCACTATCTGTGTTTAAGTGGATGTCATTAAAGACTTTAACAAGAGCTGTCTCAGTGCTGTGGTGTGGTCGAAAACCCGACTGGAATGCATCAAAACTGTTGTTTAGTGACAAGAAAAGGTTCAGTTGTTGAGAAACCGTTTTTTCAATGATTTTACTTAAAAATGGAAGGTTTGATATCGGCCTATAGTTGCTCATTAGTGACGTGTCTAGATTGTTCTTTTTTAAGAGTGGCTTAATGACTGCAGTTTTCAGGGCCTGTGGGAAGATACCTGAGAGAAGAGACGTGTTTACAATCTGTAGAAGATCTGTAGCCAAACAATTTGCAACATTTTTGAAAAGGCCCGTTGGTAGAATATCAAGGCAGCAGGAGGAGGTTTTCAGATGTTGTATAATGTCCTCTAGGTTTTTACGGTTAATCATATGAAATTGGGTCATATTGGAATCTGTTTTGCCTGGACACTGTGACAACACATACCCTGTACTCGATATGGAAGCACTGACTGTTTGTTTCATTTTCTGAATTTTGTCATTGAAGACGGTGGCAAAATCATTGCAGGCCTTTGTGGATAAAAGTTCAGATGCTACTGGTACTGGAGGGTTTGTTAACCTATCGACAGTAGCAAACAAAGCACGTGAATTATTATTGTTTTTTGCAATAATGTCCGAGAAGAAGGACCGCCTTGCATTCCTCAGTTCCAAATTATAAGTGCGAAGTCTCTCTTTATAGGTGTTGTAGTGGACCTGGAGATTAGTTTTTCGCCACCTGCGTTCTGCTTTTCGACACTCTCTTTTTTCTGTTCTTACCAGTATGGCATTTCTCCATGGAGATCTTTTCTTATCAGAGACAGTTTTTACCTTAATGGGAGCAATGGCATCAATAACATTTGTAATTTTACAATTGAAATTGTCTACAAGCTCAGTGACTGAGACCCCTGAGAGGGTGGGTGTGGACGAGAAAAGCTGAATGAATGTTTCACTGGTGTTGTCAGTGATATACCGTTTTCTTATTAACTTTGTTTGGACACTTTTTTGCACAGAGATAGTGCCATTAAAGAAAACACAGGAATGATCAGAGAGAGCAGCATCAGTCACCACAACCTTGGAAATGTTCAAACCCTTCGAGATAATCAAGTCCAGAGTGTGCCCCTTGTTGTGTGTGGGCTCCGTCACATGCTGAGTCAGTCCATAGTTCTCAAAAATACAACACAGTTCTTTTGTCCCTCTATCCTGGGGGTTGTCAACATGAATGTTGAAATCACCAGCAATAACTACACAGTCAAAGTTAATACAGATTAAAGACAGCAGTCCACTAAAGTCGTCAAAGAAGGATGCACAGTATTTAGGTGGCCTGTAGATAATTAGAAATATAGGTCGAGAGGGGGACCTTAGCTGAAGAGCCACATATTCAAAAGAAGCAAAGTTTCCATAAGCTATTTGAGTACACTGGAACGAGTCGTTAAACAAAATGGCGACTCCACCTCCTTTCTTATTCGCTCTATTCTCACTCATAAAACTGAAGTTAGGGGGAGCTGACTCAATGAGAACAGCAGCACTGTTATTATGGTCTAACCAGGTTTCAGTTAAAAACATAAAATCAAGATTGTGTTTAATAATAAAATCATTGATTAAAAGTGATTTACCCACCAAAGACCTGACGTTTAGTAAGGCTAATGTTATTGTGTTAAAATAATTATCTGTCTCGTTTTTTGGGACAGGCTGTGGCTGACGAGGAATGGATGCTAAATTTGCTAAGTTGGCAGTTAAGTGCTTCTTCTTCTTACTTAGCGGATTCACCATTCTTTTTCTATTACCTATCACAACATAGATTGACGAAGAATTGAATACACAGGGCCCAGGCTTGTCCTGGAAAGAGTCATGAGTGCCACTAGGCATGCAGCCTGGGCCCAGCACATATCAGTTAAAGCTTGTTTCATTCTGTACACAAGCATACTTATCAGTCTGGGGAGAAGGAGTTAGCTGCCGTCCTTGAGGGGGCAGAGGTGCCTGGCGTTTTACTTTCAGTGGTTGAGTCCAAACAGGGTCAGTTTGATGCTGGGGGCGAGTGATGGGAGAAGGGAGTGGGGTAAACTTGGTTCCAGCATCTACCAGCTGCTCCATCCGGTCAGTGAACCCCAACATGTGGCAGGGGGAAACAGGGGAAAGGGTGAATGGGGAGAGCGATGGATCATCGGTGTTGATAAGGGGGTTTGAGGAGTGTTGGACGGGTGAAGGGGGTTGAGATTTCTCGTCTCCGCTCTGAGGTCCTCCATGGTCAAATCTTTGCTCAGGTGGGGGCTGTGGTGGATCACTGCCGCACTTTGTTGTGTCTTCCTCTTGTTTTGTTTGTGTTGATTTATCTTGTGTCAGAAGTTGTTGAAGAGGAACAATGCGGATTCCGTCCTGGTCGTGGAACAACGGACCAGATCTTTACTCTCGCAAGGATCCTGGAGGGAGCCTGGGAGTATGCCCAACCGGTCTACATGTGCTTTGTGGATCTGGAGAAGGCGTATGACCGGGTCCCCCGGGAGATACTGTGGGAGGTGCTGCGGGAGTATGGGGTGAGGGGGTCCCTTCTCAGGGCCATCCAATCTCTGTACGACCAAAGCGAGAGCTGTGTCCAGGTTCTCGGCAGTAAGTCGGACTCGTTTCAGGTGAGAGTTGGCCTCTGCCAGGGCTGCGCTTTGTCACCAATCCTGTTTGTAGTATTTATGGACAGGATATCGAGGCGTAGTCGGGGTGGAGAGGGGTTGCAGTTTGGTGAGCTGGGGATCTCATCGCTGCTTTTTGCAGATGATGTGGTCCTGATGACATCGTCGGCCTGTGACCTTCAGCACTCACTGGATCGGTTCGCAGCCGAGTGTGAAGCGGCTGGGATGAGGATCAGCACCTCTAAATCTGATGCCATGGTTCTCAGCAGGAAACCGATGGAGTGCCTTCTCCAGGTAGGGAATGAGTCTTTACCCCAAGTGAAGGAGTTCAAGTACCTTGGAGTCTTGTTCGCGAGTGAGGGGACAATGGAGCGGGAGATTGGTCGGAGAATCGGCGCAGCGGGTGTGGTATTACACTCAATTTATCACACTGTTGTGACGAAAAGAGAGCTGTGCCAGAAGGCAAAGCTCTCAATCTACCGGTCAGTTTTCGTTCCTACCCTCACCTATGGTCATGAAGGCTGGGTCATGACCGAAAGAACGAGATCCAGGGTACAAGCGGCCGAAATGGGTTTCCTCAGGAGGGTGGCTGGCGTCTCCCTTAGAGATAGGGTGAGAAGCTCAGTCATCCGTGAGGAGCTCGGAGTAGAGCCGCTGCTCCTTCGCGTCGAAAGGAGCCAGTTGAGGTGGTTCGGGCATCTGGTAAGGATGCCCCCTGGGCGCCTCCCTAGGGAGGTGTTCCAGGCACGTCCAGCTGGGAGGAGGCCTCGGGGAAGACCCAGGACTAGGTGGAGGGATTATATCTCCAACCTGGCCTGGGAACGCCTCGGGATCCCCCAGTCGGAGCTGGTTAATGTGGCTCGGGAAAGGGAAGTTTGGGGTCCCCTGCTGGAGCTGCTACCCCCGCGACCCATTACCGGATAAGCGGAAGAAGATGGATGGATGGATTTTGTGAAGAGGAGCACCGACCAAACACATCTACACTTCTTAGCATGCACACTAGCTCCCATCTTTGCCATCCTAATCACAATGTGTTGCTTTTAAGTAGCTGGGAATATCATTAAAGCGTGTTGAAATGCAGAAAATTAATTCATTATAAATCAAACTGCATTGGGTGTAGAGTAAAAGGACTGTTTTTAAGTTGCCTAATACGTTCTGGTGCTAAACAATTTTCTGTTTGTCAATAATTACAGTGTCATGAGTACTTCCCTTAATGTCAAACAATTGTGTGGCATGATCTAGTTATTATATCATGAATGGTTTGTAAATGTTGTCGCCAAATAAAACTACCTTTGGAGTTGATAGTGAATTCTAATGACTTACTATTTTTTTAACAAAGCTACTTGAGTTAAGTTAAATTAATGACAAAGCCAAGAATAAAGACAATTAAAGTATTGAAAGCAGTGGAAATGTGACAGTGTTATAGAGATTACATCATTCATTTCTAATCTAATGACCATGCTGATGTAATGATGTCCTGTAAGGGGTGGCTTGTGGACAAAGCATATATACCGTACGCTGCAAGAAAAAAGCACCAGATCAGGTTCGCTCTTTTGAAAATGAACATGGCCTCTAACCTCCTGACTTGACTGCTCAATATTGATGGATAATTTGGGATTCTGCACTGAAGAGGTATTTGTGGTGATGGAGAAGTTTGTCCTTTTTTGGCATGATGAGCATTACTTTGTAGCGTACTAGTACAATTACAGCAAGCCAAAAGAGCTTTTCTTCAGATATCATCGCATAATGGTGTATTTGCTGCAGCCTAAGGCCAATGTCACTGAAAATCTGGATCCAGGTCAAGATGCATACGAGATACTGTTGTTGGGCTTGTTTATCGTAATCTCAATCTGCTCATTTTTCTACATTGACTGTGTTTTGCTGTTCACCCTGAGGAGTAAGCCGGTGCTTTATGAGACATCCCGATTTATTCTGCTGTTTAATTTGCTCTTTGCAGACACTTTTCAGCAGGTACCAAACCTTCTGCTTTACATACTGGCTTGGATTAATTTGAAAATTCCATATTATGCATGTGGTTTCCTTGTTCTGCTCTGTGTTGTCACAGATTCAATCTCTCCTCTCACCCTGGCTGTGATGTCAGTTGAGAGATATGTGGCTGTATGCCTGCCTCTGAGGCATGCTACCATCTTCACTGTGAGAAGCACAGGCATGGCCATTGCTGTGGTGTGGGCCCTTAGTTTTATCAATATCCTCATTCGAGTTTTTATGCTGGTACGTGTGTTCACAATAATCCCCTTTAATCCGCATATGAATGAGTTCTGCTCTAAAGAAGCCTTGTTTTTTGCACCAATCTTTAATGATTTTGAAAAAGTGTATGCCAGCACTCTCTTTGTGTCAGTGGGTTTAGCAATCATCGGCTCCTATGTTGGTGTAGCACTTGTAGCCACGTCTGCCTCAACAGACAAAGCATCAGCCAGAAAGGTTCTTCAAACGCTTCTGCTTCACCTGATTCAGCTATGCCTGGTTCTAACTTCTTCCATGTTCTCCACCATTATTATAGTCATTGCTAGAACAGCGGGGAGATTAACCGTTTTACGTATTTACAATGTTTGTTTTGTGTTCTTGAGTATCCTTCCAAGGTGTCTGAGTGCTCTCATCTATGGACTCAGGGATCAAACCATTAGACCCGTCCTCATGCATAATCTGTGCTGTGGGTGGAAAAGCTCAGTTTTCCCCAACAAGAGCCGGTGACAGTTTGAGATGAATGCTTTCAATACAAACTCCACTTTTCTATCTGAAATATACAAAGAAATGTGTTATTATCTCTAAAAATATGTTTTCTGAATTAAATGAAATCTTTATTTTGAACGATTAAAAGAATATATATTAAATGTCTAAACAAATAACAAAAAAGAAAATGTAACTATGACAAAAACTAATTTTCAACGTAACACTTGACCCGTTTGTAAAGGGATAGTCAGAAGCTATCGGCTTATCAGGTCCTACTCACAACAACAGTCAAATAAGATAAATCAAACAGACCATTTAAAAAAACAACAAAAAAAACAAGCAGCATTAACATCTGCGTGACTTTCACTATCCTTCCTCACCTCTCTACTTTTCAAAAATAAGTCTTTAGTACCTTTTTCAAATTGCAACATATCTACACTTTGATTAATCGAATAGTTCACACTATTCCATAAAACACACATACTTTTGAACTTTATCCGGGCATACTGCTGTTTTAAATTTAAATCCCCTCTTAAGACATAGGCTCCCTCTCTATATGTGAACAGTTCTATGTTTCCAGGCAGCTGTTTATGTTTTGCTTCATGGATTATTTGTGCAGTCTTAAATTCTACCAGATCTTTAAACTTTAAGGTGTGTAATGTTAAATACAGTATATTGGTGTGCTCGTGATATCCAACATTGTTTACTATCTGAATGGCTCTTTTTTCTCATTTGGTAAGAAGTATGTACAAACAACAATCAAATATTTTCAGATTTTGAATCGATTAATTTCTGAAATTGGCATCCATTGCAGTTGTCCTATCTGAGGGCCTACATACTTAAGATATTGAAAGAGGCTTCACTGCTCAGAACCGTTTTTAAGCCTGTAAAATCACTTGAAAGCCAAGAGGCTTTAAAATCTCCTTTTAATTCAAAATCAGGTGCCACACTGGAGTACCTTTAACTATGAGAGGGCTTTGGGGTTTAAAAAACAGTTCATTTAGTCATTGCTTTCTGATAGTTTCAAGTAAATCTGGAAATATAATGATAATAACTTATTGTTAAACATTTTGCCTCTTTTTTGAGTGAAGGCAGAAATCAAATGAACTGATGACAGCTGCATGTAAACAAGGTCTGTACAGAAATAAGGTATTATATTTCCATGTTTTACTTTTTTGAATATGTCCAACATTTGTTTAGTATACACTTGCATCTTCTTGTTTGTGTTTTATGGAAAGCATATGAACAAATATGACAGATTTGGATTTCTGTTCTCTACATATATTATTAGCGACAACAAAGTGTTTATGCTGGAAACAGCAGTTTCTGATAATAAAGTTTGAACCAAGAACCAAAATGTTTCCATTGTGGATTTTATTGCCCCCCTGTTACAGTGCAGTGACCCCATAGACCCCTTCTAAAACATTCCTCACCTCAGGCTGCATCTACGCTATACTTTGGTTGAAAATCAAATATATGTATTTCTCTACATTCCACCTTGTTGTCGGTCGAAGCAAATAATTCCCTGGTCCTACTTTTCACAGTTGTCGTTCTTTCTCCGAAGTACTTTCTGTATTTTCAACCGCAGAGTAACATCAGACAATCTGCTTCCTATTTACACTGTACATGCCAGTGTATGAAAATGGCCATGTGATATGCATTGTCAGACGTGTTAATATGGATGGAGATGAGTTCTGCTACTGGAGCTAGTACTGTAGATGTAGCCTCAGACCTCACATATTATACCTCTTCCAAAGAATGTATGTCTCATGAAACCTAGGCTAGGCTAACTATAGCCATGTTAGCTAAGTATAACGCTAGTATTAACATTTCATGCAAAATGTTTTATTGAACAAGAGCATAATTTGAACATAGTATTGGAGATTGAACTCCATCGTTATATTAATACATTTGTATTAATACATTTGATATATTAATACATTTAATATAGGGGTAGGGAACCATGATGTAACCCCCCAATGGAATCCAGACACCGGTGGCGGTGGGGAAGGCCGGAAGACCAGACCGAGGAGGCACTGGAGCGACAGCTGTAGAATCACTAGAACGGGAGGTGGAAGGGGAGGAGGAGGGACGATGCCTTTCTGAAATGACAGCTGATAGCACAGGGAGAGAAAGCGCTTTAAAAACAGTGTTGTGACGCTGTGATTGGCCTATGGAATCTTTGCCCGTTCCTGATTGGATTATCAGAAGGAGAGCGCCTCAAGCGCTGATTCGCTTTAGGAGAGACGCTTTAGGTCTTCCTGAAAGAATTTGCGCTGAGCTACATTTCAATCAGGAGAGACTGTTTGCAGATATGCAAAATGTTTTATTGAACAAGAGCATAATTTGAACATAGTATTGGAGATTGAACTCCATCGTTATATTAATACATTTGTATTAATACATTTGATATATTAATACATTTAATATAGGGGTAGGGAACCATGATGTAACCCCCAAAACATGACTGAAATTGGAACATGAAGGAAACACACAAAAATGAAATACGATTTTATTTATAAAATATGTAGCTTACCTCTGTGTGGCACGGATCTGAAACAGAAAAGCAAAAACAGTGATCCGTACCGAAACAGCATCCGAAATACTTCCCGTATTTCGGTCATCGGCATCTAAAACACGGCATCTCCGCCGGTACGGCAACTCAGGCCGGCAACACGGCATCTCCGCCGGTATGGCACTTAGGGGCGGCATGGGGTAGATCTCATCTCCGCCGGTACGCCGGTACGCAACTCAGCCCGGTACATAGAATGACACATAGCTCCCGTATAGTTTTAATTAAATCTATTGATTTAGGCTATCAATTTAAGTACAATATGAACAGAAAATTCCCGTCGAAGTGAAAGCTAGCTGAAGAATTACACCACCACCGGTTATATGCTGTTACGGCAACTCGGCCGGTAAACCGTACCGTTTACGCAATGTAGCAGTAAACATAACCCATCTTCTTTTTACCATTACACTTATATCTCTAGTTCGACATGAACGGGATTGCTCATGGATGTGAGACATGCCACCCGTGGCCCAATAAAAACACCGCCACAGGTTATACCAAGCTTACCGGATTATGGCTTTAGGGATCGTTGATTGTTGAGGACAACGTCGACGTCAGGACGAATGTATGCAGAGTAAGCCGAAGAAGACCACCGACCCAGCCTTTGCAGCGAGGTCCGAGACATTCCTTGATTGGCCGCCGTGGTTGCAGCCCCTATCCTGAATGAATGCGATGAATAATGCTGCGGTGAAATGCCAGATTTGAGGAGAACTGCTTCCAGATGTTGCTTAAACCACCCTTTAGACAAGGGACAATCCCCCGAAATAATGAACAGAGGCGCGAGGGATTTAAATGGGCAAAATACTGTATCTGTGCGGGCGACAACTACTGAGAAAGCTCCTCCGCGTTTAGAATGCTTAAGATGTAAGCAGTAATGATTAGCGTGAAAGGCCAGATCAAAGAAAGTGATATCACTATCGGGGTTGAAGGGTTTAAAAGGAGTAGCAAATTCACCGCCTCTGAGAAATGGGTAGAAAGCTAACTAAAACCCTATCCTGAGTGTTGACACTAGTTTATGTAGAATACCGAGAGTGATAGGCTGCCTGAAGTCAGGGGAAGAAGGGTGAGCTTTAGAGATGCCTTTCAACAGCAATTTATAGACTGATTAGAAAGGAGGCTTGGAAACGATGGATCGTAACATTTTATGTGAAACTGGATACCTGCAATCAACCCACGAGTATACTGCACCTTGAAGTCGCGAGTATCGGTACAATAACATATGAAGGCACAAATGCTTTTAACAAGAACTGGACTGAGAGGTACACAAATTATTACACAAAATAAAGAAAAAGTATGCCAGGCAAAATCATAGGTTTTAAGAGTGGAAGCCGCTAGTCCTTTCCTCATGTACATCCTAGAAGAATCTAGATAATGTTGCAAGGGGTTTAGATTTAATGCAGCGCTAGCTCTAGAAGAGAGGGAAGCTCTACCGGGACGGGGCTGGCTGATGGGCAGAGGCTTCGAAAGGTCTGAAAGTGAAAACGAGACAGCGCATCAGCCACATTGTTAAAATGCCGGGGACATGACGGGTGGTGATGATGAAATTATTCATAACCACGGACCATGTGATGCTTCTCATGAACGGCATGATTTTGCTACACGATGAGCGCCCTCTATTGATTATACCGACAACTGCTTGGTTATCACACATGACTGAGATGCGTTTGCGCTTCCAGTGATGCCCCCAGACGCGGCAGGCTACGGCAATGGGGTAGATCTCATGCAGGGCTGATGAATCGGACTGGGAAAAATTGGGAGGCCAGTGGCCTGCGAACCACTGGTCCTGAAAAAATCCCCCAAAGCCCGCGGAAGGGGCAGCGTCGGTGAAAAACCGCAGAGAGTCATAAGAATGCACCAACTCATCATAAAAGAAGGAAACCCCATTCCAATGCTCCAAAAGGTGAGACCAAAAACGCAAATCGGAGCAGCACCCGTCATCTAGGGACACGCGATCGTGCAATTGGGAGATGGAGGATGCTGTGTCCAGCAACCGGGAAATAAACGAGCGCCCATGTGGGATTACGCGCATGGCAAAATTGAGATGCCCAAGAAGGGAGAGCAACTCACGTTTAGAGATGGAGACAGCGGAAGAGTGGGACGCAGCGATGCTGCGAACGCGCATCAATTTATCGAGCAGGAGAGACGCTTTCATGCTTACAGAATCTAAGGTAATGCCGAGAAACTCCAGGCATGTGGCGGGGCCGATGGTTTTCGCCTCGGACAGGGGGACGCCGAGGTACCCAAAACAGCGCCGCAGTTTGCCCAGGGATGCGCCGGAGCCATCGTGGGGGGGTCTACAAGAAGAAAGTCGTCCAGAAAATGAAGCACCGAGGGCACCCTCACCCTGTTAAGCAGGATCCAGCACAGGGCCTCGGAAACGTGGTTGAAAATGCACGGGAGCCTGCTGCGGCAGCCGAAGGTTAAACGCACCACGAAATAGAACTTAGAGTCCCACCTAACACTGAAGAGGGGCCACTGCGAAGGGTGAATGGGCACTATTTTGAATGCGTCGGTGATGTCTGCCTTGGAGAGCCAAGCGCCAACCCCCGCCAGCCGATGGGACTGACGCGAAAAACGGCGAATGGAGACGAGCTAAAGGGACCGTCGCAGGGGCCTTCGCAGACCGCTTCCAACTGTGAGCCGCCGCGGAGCAGCCAGCTCTCGGAGCTCCGGAGAAGATAAGCCCGGAGCCGCCGCGATGCCTCGATCCTGAAGCTGCAGGATGATCCTTTCCGACGCTGCGCTGACCGAAACGGGAACGGGCAGAGAGGCCAGGCGAGAGCTCCTGCGGACACCGTCCGAAGAAGCTGGATTTGCCGCCAGCGATGAGAAGAGATCCGGACCTGGGTCCGATGCAGGATCAGACTCGAAATCTGACATAGCGAGACAGCAGAGCACGGTACAAAACAGCAAGGGAACGAACGCCATACAGCCGTCCGACTGACAACACGACGCCTTTCTGAAATGACAGCTGATAGCACAGGGAGAGAAAGCGCTTTTAAAACAGTGTTGTGACGCTGTGATTGGCCTATGGAATCTTTGGCCTTTCCTGATTGGATTATCAGAAGGAGAGCGCCTCAAGCGCTGATTCGCTTTAGGAGAGACTGATTATTTGTTAGGTCTTCCTGAAAGAATTTGCGCTGAGCTACATTGGGTACATCTGCAAGAATATATGAGATAACTTTACTGGTTGTCCCTGACAGTGGCCTAGCGAACCGTATGTGCCGGTGGAACACAAGCGGACCGCTGTAGCGAGCAGCATAAAACGCAGGGGATCGGTTTATGCCACTGTATCACTAGTGGTATCAGGGATTACTCTGAACAAAGTAAATAAGTGGGTGGGAAGGGGCCAGGAGGGTGGTGGAAGATGAATTGTGTCGACTTTGGTTTGTAAGGATGATAGCTTGCTAGTAGTCATTCCATAAAGTTGTATTTGCTGCAGCTTAAGGCCAATGTCACAGCCTTTCTGGATCCAGGTCAAGAAGGATATGAGATTGATATATATAATATTATATGTATATATAATTGTTATATGACTATAGAGTCAGTCAAGACATTACTATCCAAGATGGAACCCGGCTAACTTGATTACATCGGTTCTTGTACAAAAAAATGACTGAATACAGTAAACAGCCTCTCAAACATGGATGTATCACACTGGAATTATTGTGCAAAGTCTCCGAAATGTCCCTGTCTTCCCGGCCAGATTACTAAGCTTCTGGAAGGGATACAAAAACACCGAAGGACTCTATAGAAAGGGCTAGCTGTCAGCTAACGAGCTACAGCTATGGCGAGACCAACATATGCAAGTTGATTTTTTGAATAATAATTAGGGGTCCAAGCCCGAGGGGGCATGGGAGTGTGGAGTGGGGCAGTGGAGCTACTGATTTTCCTCCTCCATTATTTTTCTTCTCCGCCTAAAACTCCGACTACAGCCTAAACCGTACATGGTGGGGGGTTGCCGTTTTTCCGCAAGGACCTCAGGAGCAAAAATTGACCCACTTCCACCACTAGGTGGCGCTATAGCAGAAAAAAATGCGTTTGGCCCTATAACTCCCACACCGTACACCGGACATTTAAAAACCATATATCCACGCGTTCCCTGGATCCAACTGAATCATGTGATATAGGCCCCGCCCATTTCCGCCTAGACTTGTATGCGTGAAAAATCGTGATTTATCAAAAACCTATTTTTTCGATCTCCTCCTAGACCGTGTGACCAATCTGCACGAAACTTGGACCGTAGCATCTCCAGACCGACCTGACAAAAAGTTAATAAAAAGAATTTTAATAGGATAAAAATTGCGGATATTACGCACGAACAAATTTGTGTAGCTAACTATGAAAACACCAACTTTGCCATATCTCGGCCAAAATAAATTATATCAACGACAGTCTTTAGATTCTTGTTTGCCATGAACCTCTGGAGGTCCACCACGCATTTTACGAGAATTGGCCACTAGGGGGCCCTACAAGTACCAAAAGTTTATATCTCATGAACGGCTCGTCCGATTTTTACAAAATTTGATGGGTACCATCTAGGGACACTCCTGAGGCCAACCCTAGAGTGGGGTACTGAGGGCTCAAAGTGGGCATGGCCTATGGGACCCAAATCTAGATTTACCTCTTACACTATTGTGAACAACTTTAAATTTACAGGGTAGATGGACAATGGGTCATGGACCACACCTACCAAAAATTACACATGTGAACCACTAGGTGGCGCTATAATGTTTTTTTTGCGTTTAACTCCCACATCACACATTAGAAATCCTTACATCCACGTGTTCCTTGAATCAAGCTGAATCACATGATATAGGCGACACCCATTTCTGCTTAAAATCGTTTTCTCAATATCGCGCAATGCGCAAAACCAACTTTTTCGAACTTGTCCTAGACAGTGCGATGGATCAGCACGAAACCTGGTAGGTAGCATCTCCAGATGGACCTGACCAAAAGTTACTCAAGGAATTTTGCTACGTTAAAGTATGCGCATTTGACGACCAAACAAATTTTCCTAGCTAGCTACCACACACGTATCATATCATATCTCGGCCAAATTAAATGTTATCAGCAAAGAACTTGAGATCATTGTTCAACATCCCACTACGATGCTCTGTACCAAATTTGGCAAAGATCTGCCTTTACACTACATTTGCAACAGCAATGTACCGCAGACATTGCGGCTCACACCGTACCGCAGACCTTGCGGATTAAACCTCTCAGTATTCACCAATGTTTGCCCCCCTCACGTAATGCTTTAGGTCCCGCTTTGGCACAGCTCCCCGGGTCATCGGGGGCGAGTGGCGCAGCTTCCAGGGGCGTCAGGGGCAACTGGCATCGGAGGCTTGGACCCCGTCATAACTGCTTGCAGTTCTAGTTATTTATTGATGTTACAAAGTCACTGTAATTCCATGATGGATTAAAAAAGCTTCTGGATGGCCAACAGTTGTCAAATGACTTCGTTGAAACGGCAAATGTCTCTGCTTCTAAACAAAAACAAAAGTCTCTACGCTGTATTGATCTGGAGATATTAAATAAGACGTATAAAGAACGTGTTTCTCCTGTTACAGGCTACAGCGTTGGTAGGGTTAATACGTACAATATTATATACAGTTAATACAGAATATGAATCTGTGAATAACTACATTTTGACAATATTGATGACAAAGTAAGATAGAACCTTTCAATTTAAAGGTGACGAGATTTTTGTCTTTTAAAATACGCCAGTTGTTCTGGGAGCAAAAAATACAACATTTGATCCTTTGACAAACAGTGAAGCTATTCATCTTTAGGGTTGGGTACTGTTTACATTGTTATCGGTACCGATACCTGTACCTGAAATTTGGTTTTGGTACCCAATGGTACCTTTTTTCGGTACTTTTCAAATGTAATAACAAAAAAAATTTCAGTTGTAAAAATAATGCCAGACCTATTTATCCTATTTATTTAGAACATTTTATAAGTTACTTAGAACATGTTATAATTTACTTAGAACATGTTATAATTTATTTAGAACATTTTATAATTTATTTTAGAACATTTTATTAGTTTCAATAAGAGAAGTGAACTCGTAGTCTAGGCCTATAATTGAATAAAATACATTATAATAATCTTATAATAAATTATTGAAAGCAGTGGAAATGTGACAGTGTTACAGAGATTACATCATTCATTTCTAATCTAATGACCATGCTGATGTAATGATGTCCTGTAAGGGGTGGCTTGAGGACAAAGCATATATACCGTACGCTGCAGGAAAAAACAGCACCAGATCAGCTTCGCTCTTTTGACAATGAACATGGCCTCTAACCTCCTGACTTGACTGCTCAACATCGATGGATAATTTGGGATTCTGCACTGAAGAGGTATTTGTGGTGATGGAGAAGTTTGTCCTTTTTTGGTATGATGAACTTTACTTGTAGCGTACTAGTACAATTACAGCAAGCCAAAAGAGCTTTTCTTCAGATATCATATCATAATGGTGTATTTGCTAAAGCCTAAGGCCAATGTCACTGCTAGTCTGGATCAAGGAGAACCACAAGAAGTAATGTTGTTTGGCTTGTTTATCGTAAGCTCAATCTGCTCATTTTTCTACATTGACTGTGTTTTGCTGTTCACCCTGAGGAGTAAGCCGATGTTTTGTGAGACATCCCGATTTATTCTGCTGTTTAATTTACTCTTTGCAGACACTTTTCAGCAGGTACCAAACCTTCTGCTTTACATACTGGCTTGGATTAATTTGAAAATTCCATATTATGCATGTGGTTTCCTTGTTCTGCTCTGTATTGCCACAGAGTCAATCTCTCCTCTCACCCTGGCTGTGATGTCAGTTGAGAGATATGTAGCTGTATGCCTGCCTCTGAGGCATGCTACCATCTTCACTGTGAGAAGCACAGGCATGGCCATTGCTATGGTGTGGGCCTTCAGTTTTATCTATACCCTCATTCGAGTTTTTATGCTGGTACATGTGTTCACAAAATTCCCCTTTGTTTCGCATATGAATGACTTTTGCTCTAAAGAAGCCGTGTTTTTTGCACCAATCTTTAATGATTTCAAAAAAGTGTATGCAAGCATTCCTTTGTGTCAGTGGGTTTAGCAATCATCGGCTCCTATATTGGTGTAGCACTTGTAGCCACGTCTGCCTCAACAGACAAAGCATCAGCCAGAAAGGTTCTTCAAACGCTTCTGCTTCACCTGATTCAGCTATGCCTGGTTCTAACTTCTTCCATGTTCTCCAATATTATTATAGTAATTGCTAGAACAGTGGGGAGATTAACCATTGTACGTATTTACACAGTTTGTTTTGTGTTCTTGAGTATCCTTCCAAGGTGTCTGAGTGCTCTCATCTATGGACTCAGGGATCAAACCATTAGACCCGTCCTCGTGCAAAATCTGTGCTGTGGGTGGAGAACCTCAGCTTTCCCCAACAAGAGCCGGTGACAGTTTGAAGTGAATGCATTTCAGGACATACTCCGGTTTTCTATATGACATGTACAAAGCCAGTTACAAAATATTTGTTTTTAAACAGCAAAATGATATGTGAAACAAATCTCTTTCATACATAGAAATGACCCTAAATGTACAATATCTAATTCCTATTAAATATGTAAGTGGGTTATTTTGAAAAAGGTCAATTGCAGAACCTTTTAATCCTAAAAAATCACTTTCATCTTAGAATTATCAGGTTCTATCTTGCAAAACAGGAAAAGAAGCAATGCTTTTGAAGGAACACAGTTTAGTCATAATTTGTGTTAAACATAAAATTAGTGTTGTATGAGTGCTGACAATTATGTGAGTCACAATTTGATGTTTTTTTGCCGCTGTCCCTAAGCAGTGCAGCCACATGACAAAGAAGAACCTGATTGGTTCTTTTGTGTGCATTTAAAGCGCTGATTTGTTCTCAAATAGAAGCTTGCAGAACCAAGTTAGAGTTTGAATTTGAAAATACAACCTTTTTTGTTTTTTCAATAAAAAGTCCAAAACCCATATAACTTATAAAAACACCTCACATAATGATAATGAGTTGTTTAAGAATAAAAATGTGTGAATAACTCAATTTTGACAAAAATGTCAGATAGAAACTTATAGTTCCAAGTTGATGGCAATATTTTTGTCTTTGACAATGAGCCAGTTGGTGTGGGAGCATTTGATCCTTTGACAAATAGTGGGGCTATTCATCTTGACTTACATTATTGTTAATGTCGTAGTTGGCTACGTTAGCGGTGGAGGTAGCCCCAGGTGGTTTTGCTGATGCTAACGTTACAACAACAGGTTATTTGCTGCTAGGAGTGGCGCTAACATTAGCTTGCTGCTCCCGGCCTGCATTTAGTAACATAGGATTTGACTTTCAAAGCTCTGTTGTGTCATCTCCTGACTATTCCTATTCCTGTTCTATTATGTTGCATCTTTGGAGCCAGGCCAACATAACTGTAACTAAGGTTAGCCTCCATTATAGAAAAGCAGGCAGGGGAGAACGGCAACAGGTGAGCATCACATACTGCTCCCTGGGTACGTAGTGCCCCTAGTGCTCCCTGGGTGATGCAGTTTATTTAGGCCATAATGAATCACCCAGAGAACCTGATATGGAGAGGGCAGTAAAATATACAGGTGACAGTACTGCATACTGGGGAATACTGGCCCACTTCAAGCACTGCCTAACACTCAACCATAACACACACACAGTCACATTGACTTATAAGGGGTCAAAGTTATCAACCAGGCATCAGAGGAGATCCAGAGAAAGATCAAATCTGATGCCAGAGGCCATCTTAAATCATAGATGGGTTACAGGGGATACAATTACCTATTATAACTGTTATAATGTGACAGTCCTTATGTAATGTAACCGAGTGGTGCCAAGTCTAGCCCGAGATGGACCATCTACAAGTGGGTTGCGTTGACATCTTGCTGACTGCGGCCAACCCGTGGCAATGACAGACCCTGCTTCTCCTCCACAAATAAGCATTTGTTGCGAGACTCAACATGTCTTTGCAGAACCACAAAGAAAGACGTTTGTATTTTCATATATCAACTTTAATTTACTGTTTCATGTTGTCTTTCAGCTGTATAAAAGTCGTGTTAAGTTTCTGCTGATGAAAACCCAAATTTTCTATAATTTTGCTGCTTCATAATAAACTCTTTTAAATTAAATAACGAGGGACTTTTTATTGTAAGGACTTTATAGGAGATTGAATGTGTTTATGCATGTTTGACAGCCGCTCCTTTGACCACTAGTCACAGCAATTCATCAGCCAGTTTATTTTAAATAATAATACATACAATGTATATAGCGCATTCCTAGGTACTCAGAGTCGCTTTACAGAGCAAAATGAAAGATCACAAAAAAGATAGTTAGGAGCCTGGTATAGCTGGCTACGCTGTGAAAAGCAAGTTCCAATAGGTGCCAGGAGCTTTCAGTTGCTCATGGCCTCACAAAAGTCAGCTTGTGAGGCCATGAGCAACTGAAAGTTGGTTTCAATAATGTCAAAGTGTTTCTGAATGCTGCGCAGAAATACTCAAACATCTTGCATAATTCGTTGCACATAGCATAAGTGTTGTCTGGTTTCTCCGACACGGTGAGTGAATTGTTACGTGAGCTTTTGCTAACATTAGCATTAGCTTTGGTGGCTTGACAATCTGCAGATTTAGCTTTGTCTGAGGTGTAAGGCCTTCTGTTTTACAGACTTTTCCATGCACTTAGTTTCAATAAAAGAAGTGAACTCACAGTCTAGGCCTATAATTGAATAAAACACAGTATAATAATAATTTTGTCAATTTTGTGAAGAGGAGCACGGACCAAACACATCTACACTTATTAGCATGCACACTAGCTCCCATCTTTGCCATCCTAATCACAATGTGTTGCTTTTAAGTAGCTGGGAATATCATTAAAGCGTGTAGAAATGCAGTAAATTGATCCATTATAAATCAAATTGCATTGGGTGTAGAGTAAAAGGACTGTTTTAAGTTGCCTAATAAGTTCTGGTGCTACACAATTTTCTGTTATCGTTGTCAATAATTACAGTCTCATAAGTACTTCCTTTAATGTCAAACAATTGTGTGGCATGATCTAGTTATTATATCATGAATGGTTTGTAAATGTTGTCTCCACATGAAACTACCTTTAGAGTTGATAGTGAATTCTAATGACTTACTATTTTTTAACAAAGCTACTTGAGTACTTACATTAATAAAAAAGCCAAAAGACAGGCAATTAAAGTATTGAAACAGTGGAAATGTGACAGTGTTATAGAGATTACATCATTCATTTCTAATCTAATGACCATGCAGATGTAATGATGTCCTGTAAGGGGTGGCTTGAGGACAAAGCATATATACCGTACGCTGCAGGAAAAAACAGCACCAGATCAGCTTCGCTCTTTTGAAAATGAACATGGACTCTAACCTCCTGACTTGACTGCTCAACACTGATGGATAATTTGGGGTTCTGCACTGAGAAGCTATTTGTGGTGATGGAGAAGTTTAACTTTTTTTACATGATAAACTTTACTTTGTATGTTATGTAGCTTGCTAGTACAACTGCTGCAAGCCAAACGAGCCTTTTGTTTCTTCAGATATCGTCCCATAATGGTGTATTTGCTGCAGGCTAAGGCCAATGTCACTGCTAGTCTGGATCCAGGTCGAGAAGCATATGAGTTAAATTTGTTTGGCTTGTTAATCGTAAGCTCAATCTGCTCATTTTTCTACATTAATTGTGTTTTGCTGTTCACCCTGAGGAGTAAGCCGGTGTTTTGTGAGACATCCCGATTTATTCTGCTGTTTAATTTGCTCTTTGCAGACACTTTTCAGCAGGTACCAACCCTTCTGCTTTACATACTGGGTTTTTTTGATGTGAAAATTCCATATTATGCATGTGGTTTCCTTGTTCTGCTCTGTCTTGCCACAGATTCAATCTCTCCTCTCACCCTGGCTGTGATGTCAGTTGAGAGATATGTAGCTGTATGCCTGCCTCTGAGGCATGCTACCATCTTCACCGTGAAAAGCACAGGCATGGCCATTGTTGTGGTGTGGGCCTTCAGTTTTATCAATATCCTCATTCGAGTTTTTATGCTGGTACGTGTGTTCACAATAATCCCCTTCAATCCGCATATGAATGACTTTTGCTCTAAAGAAGCCTTGTTTTTTGCACCAATCTTAAATGATTTTGAAAAAGTGTATGCCGGCATTGTCTTTCTGTCAGTGGGTTTAGCAATCATCGGCTCCTATATTGGTGTAGCACTTGTAGCCACGTCTGCCTCAACAGACAAAGCATCAGCCAGAAAGGTTCTTCAAACGCTTCTGCTTCACCTGATTCAGCTCTGCCTGATTCTAACCTCTATCATGTACTCCGATATTATTACAGGCATTGCTAGAACAGTGGGGAGATTAACCATTGTACGTATTTACAATGTTTGTTTTGTGTTCTTGGGTATCCTTCCAAGGTGTCTGAGTGCTCTCATCTATGGACTCAGGGATCAAACCATTAGACCCGTCCTCATGCAAAATCTGTGCTGTGGGTGGAGAACCTCAGTTCTCCTCAACAAGAGCCGGTGACAGTTTGAGATGAATGTTTTCAATACAAACTCCACTTTTCTATCTGAAATATACAAAGAGATGTGTTATTATCTCTAAAAATATGTTTTCTGAATGAAATGAAATGTTTATTTTGAACGATTAAAAGAATATATATTAAATGTATAAACAAATAACAAAAAAAAGAAAATGTATGACAAAAACAAATTTTTAACATGACACTACTAACATGACCCGTTTGTAAAGGGATAGGCAGAAGCTATAGGTTTATCAGATCCTACTCACAACAACAGTCAAATAAGATAAATCAAACAGACCATTTAAAAAAAAAAAAAAAAAAACAAGCAGCATTAACATCTGCGCGACTTCACCTCTGTACTTTTCAAAATAAGTCTTTAGTACCTTTTTTAAATTGCAACATATTCACACTTTGATTGATCGATTAGTTCACACTATTCCACAAAACCCCCCCACGAATCAAAACACACATACTTTTGAACTTTGTCTGACCATACTGCAGATTTAAATTTAAATCCCCTCTTAAGACATAGGCTCCCTCTCTATATGTGAACAGTTCTATGTTTCCAGGCAGCTGTTTATGTTTTGCTTCATGGATTATTTGTGCAGTCTTAAATTCTACCAGATCTTTAAACTTTAAGGTGTGTAATTTTAAATACAGTATATTGGTGTGCTCGTGATATCCAACAATGTTTACTATCTGAATGGCTCTTTTTCCTCATTTGGTAAGAAATATGTACAAATATCAATCAAAAATTTTCAGATTTTTAATCGATTCATTTCTGAAGTTGGCATCCATTGCAGTTGTCCTATCTGAGGGCCTACATACTTAAGATATTGAAAGAGGCTTCACTGCTCAGAACCGTTTTTAAGCCTGTAAAATCACTTGAAAGCCAAGAGGCTTTAAAATCTCCTTTTAATTCAAAATCAGGTGCCACACTGGAGTACCTTTAACTATGAGAGGGCTTTGGGGTTTAAAAAACAGTTCATTTAGTCATTGCTTTCTGATAGTTTCAAGTAAATCTGGAAATATAATGATAATAACTTATTGTTAAACATTTTGCATCTTCTGTGATTTTAATTCGAGTGAAGGCAGAAATCAAATGAACTGATAACTGCTGCATGTAAACAAGTTCCGTACAGAAATAAGGTATTATATTTCCATGTTTTACTTTTTTGAATATGTCCAACATTTGTTTAGTATACACTTGCATCTTCTTCTTTGTGTTTTATGGAAACATGTGTTTTATTTTACTTTTCCATTGTTGAAGCTTTAGCTTTTTGTCATGTCTAACAATATGATTAGTTCTCATTATACTAGATGTTCTGACACTGACCAAAGTATACCTGACTTTGAACAGAATATAACCCTGAAAATAACTCTCATGTTAACATAAATAACAACTGTGGCTATTACACAGAGCAACATTTCAATAATAATATTAAACATGAATATAACATATCTATCATTCATTTTAACAGCAGAAGTCTGTATTCTAATTTCCAGAATATAAAGGAATATTTAGGACAGTTGAAGAAACCCTTTAATATTATAGCCATATCAGAAACATGGATTAACGACGACAGGGGTATGGATTTTGAGTTACAGGGAATTTAACTATGTGAATAGAGAAAGCAGTTGTGGAGGGGGGTGACGCTTTTTGTTGACAAAGGTCTCATTTGTAAGGTTTGTCAAAAACATGGCAGTAGTCACTGATGATATAATGGAGTGTATCTCAATTGAATGATGTATGGAGAAAATGAAGAATGTCATTATAAGTCATTATATAAATATATAAGATCCAACATTAAAATATTCACAGAAAAAATAGAAAAAAATGTTTAATAAAGTAAAGCATAAAGTCAACTATATCTGTGGGGATTTCAACATAGACCTATTAAATCCCAACAAACACAAATTGACGGAAGAATTCATTGAAACATTGTACAGTTTGAGTCTTTTTCCAAAAATCACAAAACCAACCAGAATAACATGTAATGGTGCCAACTCTGATATATATTTTTACAAATATGGAAAGCAACTCTTTAAGTGGAATATCAATTAATTATATAAGTGACCACCTGCCAATCTTTGTGACCCATGATTGTAATTATAGTGGGAAAAGGGAGCGCTAAATACAGGAGAATAAGAACTGAAGAAACTATATCTGCATTTAGTAATGAGTTAAAAAAGTATAATTGGAAGGAAGTAAGCAAGGAAGCTGACCTTAATAATGCATATGAACTATTTTTAGACATATTTACAACTTTATATAATAAAAACTGTCTGATAATAAATATATATATATATATATATATATATAAAATCTATCATTTAAAACAGGAGTATTTCCTGACAAGATGAAAGTAGCTAAAGTCGTTCCATTGTTTAAATCTGTTGACTGAATTCTCAAAAATACTTGAAAAACTATTTGTCACAAGGCTAGATAATTTCATTGACAAAAACAATTTACTAAATGGACAGTCAGTATGGATTTAGATGCAGTAGATCAACGTCTATGGCACTTATTGAGTTAGTAGAAAGATTAACAAATTGTATTGAAAATAAAAACTATCCAGTGGGGATTTTCATTGATCTAAAAAAAGCTTTTGATACTGTTGATCGTGAAATCCTGTTAAAAAAATGGAAAGGTATGGCATCAGAGGTGTGGCCCATAACTGGATAAAAAACAGGACTATACTGAAAACAGGAGTCAGTTTGTTCTAATGGGTAATCACCGATCAGTGAGCCTTAGTATTTCCTGTGGCGTTCCACAGGGGTCAGTTTTAGGCCCGAAACTGTTTAGCCTTTACCTAAATGACATTTAGTATCAAAGGCACTAAAATTCATTGTTTTTGCAGATGACAGAAGTTTGTTGTTGTTGTGGGGATAACTTGCAGCAGATGCTGGAAATGGTCACAAATGAAATGAGTAAATTAAAACTTTGGTTTGATTCAAATAAGTTATCTTTAAACTTGAACAAAACTAAATTCATGACATTTGGAAATCACACTATAAATACAGATGTTAAAATAGTAATTGATAAAGAAACAATTGAAAGAGTTTATGAAAGTAAATTTCTGGGTGTTGTACTTAACCACAAACTGTGCTGGAAGCCCCACATTAAATATCTGCGCATGAAGATGGCCAGGAGTATTGGTGTATTGAGCAAAACTAGATACATATTGAACCAAAATACATTGCATACTCTGTACTGCACTCTTATTTTAATATATATGTTATATTGTGTGGAAGTATGGGGAAATACCTACAAAAGCAACGTACAACATATTTGCACATAATTCACATTTGCTGAAATTTATGGACATTGTTACATTCAAAACTGCACAATTTATGTTTATAGTTAATGAAAATAATTTATTTGGTAACATATGCGCAATCTTTAATGAAAGAGATGGGGGATATCATCTAAGAGGACATTGTATGTTCAAACAACCTCTTGTGCGAATACAGATACAGAAAAGAATAGACCGAAACACAGGAATGGAATTGTAATGTAAAGGTATTGTTGTATATTGTTGTATTGTTGTAAATTATTGTAAGACCTGACAAATTGTATGCTGTATTTGCATACCTATGTACTTTGTATTAATATGATTTTGTGAAATAGTGCCAGGACCAAATAAGCTATTTGCTTCCGCCTGCTCCGTCTCAAACTAATCCTTTTATATATTTTTTTTATTTTTTTGTTAAATTCTGATTGTTTTTATTTTTTTGTTTAGTTTTGCAACATTGTTGATTGTTCGAGATAAATAAAATAAATGAAATGAAATAAATGAAAATTAAATGAAAGCATATGAACAAATAACAGATTTGGATTGGCAGATTGGCAGTTTCTGATAATAAAGTTTGAACCAAAAACCATAACGTTTCCATTGTTGGTTTTATTGCCCCCCTTATACAGTGTGTCCACAGTACTCCCTCGTTTCCAAGCCTCTAAAACGGAGACATTTGGAAACACCGCTCCCCCCGTTTTGGTTTGAAAACTCTGGGGTTGCATTGTGGTGTGGACGGACACAAACGGAGTCCTTTAGAAACGACGTCACACTTCAGTTAATCTTATCCGTTAGGTATAGAATAGGTATCTGTATTTTCAACTCATAAATCTATGATTTTCAACCACAGAGTAGCATCAGACAATCTGCTTCCTGTTTAAACTGGCACGCACATGCCAGTGTATGAAAATGGTCATGTGATATGCATTGTCAGACGTGTTAATATGGATGGAGATGAGTTCTGCTACTGAAGCTAAAAGTATTGTGTGGACGGAGATCATTTTTGTCTCAAAACACTGCTTACAAATGAAAAGTACTGTAGATGTAGCCTCAGACCTCACATATTATACCTCTTCCAAAGAATGTATGTCTTATGAAACCTAGAGATTATTTTCCAATAGAGGTAACCCCTATATTGATGAAACCCCAAAAAGCTTCAGAGAAAACTGGTGGATCTTTAGTTCTGATTTTACTATGTATAACAAAAAAAATACTTTCAGGGGCCCATGCAACTTGTGAGAGCCCAGTCCTATCTTAACAGCACTGCGGAGTAAGGTCTGGCTACAACACAGGTGTATTCTCGGATAGGACAAAAAAATGCTCTAGGTTGTTTCGCAATTCTTCAAACCAATCGTCTTGGGTGGTGCTAAGCTCCGGACGCAGCGATGGTGGCAGGAACTTGTTTTGGTGGAACATTTGCACCCCGCAAAAGAAAACGCCACATAAAATATTAAATAAAGTTAACTGTTCACACAATACAGTAATGTGAGTGATTTAAATTAGCTGGATACATGGTTGAACGTAATTTTCTCTTACCAGCGTATCGTCGTGTGTACTTCTTTCACAGCAATCCCACCAATCGGTCCCAAAACGTCCCAGTAACATAGTAAATGCCGTAAACATATTCTTCTTAAATCTTCACAATTATTCCCTGAAAGAAACCAGCAGGCCTTCCTTCTTGCTTGATCTAAATTTTCTTCAAAACTTGCCATTTTTAGTGTGCAGCTCGCAAGCTCGAAGGTGTTTCCCATAGCAAAGGGATTTTGAGAATGCCAACATACAGAGAGCGGAAGCTAAGGAGCAAAGCCTCAAATCCAGCCACACGCCGGATTACAATAGGCTAGGCTAACTATAGCCATGTTAGCTACGTATAACTCTAGTATTAACATTGGGTACATCTGCAAGAATATATGAAATTAAAGCTGCAAGCAGCGATGGACGGGCCCTCGCTCCCCTGCGCGCGCTCCTTGCGACCGTGCATTTGCGCGGCACTCAGACACCGCAAATCGTCACCAATGAAAAGGGAACTCCCTGCTGCGTTCAATGATACCTCACACAAGACTCTACCTTAGATGGGTCAGCATTTATGAAAGGGGGCGTGACTTGAACATAGGGGGCGGGCCAAACCATCACCAATGAAGAAGTAACTCTCTGCTGAGTTCATTGATACCTCACACAATGGTCAACCTTAAATCGTTCAATTGTTATGAAAGGGGGCGTGGCTTAAGCATAGGGGGCGGGCCAAACCATCACCAATGAAGAAGCAACTCTCTGCTGAGTTCAATGACACCTCACACAAGACTCTACGCCATACAGTTTATTAGCTGTGAAAGGGGGCGTGGCTTACGCACAGGGGGCGGGCCAAACCATCACCAATGAAGAAGCAACTCTGCTGAGTTCAATGACACCTCACACAAGACTCTACCTTAAACGGTTCAAATGTTATGAAAGGGGGCGTGGCCTGAGTAAGTGGTTATATTATAGGGGCCGGCTCATTATCACATTTAGACCACACATTCTAAGTTTCATGTAAATCGGATGATGTTTGTCATATAAGGCGCATTTCCTGTTGCCAGCAGGGGGCGCTATGACCAAAAGTCAAATTTGGCCTGTAGGTGTCCTCAGGCCTGGACCCTTGTCAATCGTGAGAAATTTCGGTCAGATACGACAACGTACACTCAAGTTACAACAACTTCTTTGTTCATCGCTAAACACTCAAAATGGCCGCCACGCCACGCCCACACCGTCAGACGAAAAGTTTTTCTTTTAATAACTTTTCATCTTTAAGGTGTTGGATTGATACAGACCAAGTTTGAAGTACATCGGATGAAATCTCTAGGAGGAGTTCGTTAAAGTATAGCACCTTGTCTTTTGGGCCTACTTCCTGTTGCCACTAGGGGGCGCTATGACTTTAAGTAAATATCGGCCTTTATTTGTCCTCAGGGTTGGACTCTTATGAATCCTGAAAAGTTTCGAGCCAATCGGACAACGTACACTTGAGTTACACCCACTTCCTGTTTCGGCGGCAAAACGCACAAAATGGCCGCCCTGCCACAGCCACGCCCTATGACGAAAAGTTTTTCTTTTAACAACTTTTCATCTTTAATGTCTTAAGATGGCACAGACCGAATTTGAAGTTGAACGGATGAAATCTCTAGGAGGAGTTCGTTAAAGTACGACATGTGGAAATGGCCAAAATCGCACTAATTTCGAACTTTGAAATCAAAATGGCGGACTTCCTGTTGTGCTTAGGGTATGGCTTCAATGACGTTTTTTGTACATCTTGACATGATAC
Source organism: Sander lucioperca (assembly GCF_008315115.2). Taxonomy (NCBI): domain Eukaryota; kingdom Metazoa; phylum Chordata; class Actinopteri; order Perciformes; family Percidae; genus Sander; species Sander lucioperca. The sequence goes on from NC_050185.1 coordinate 24,782,860, forward strand.
ATATGTGTACCAAGTTTCGTGAGTCTACGTTAAACGCACTGCAGGGGCTCAATTTTTTTAACATTGTAGGGGGCGCTAGCGAGCCATTTTTGCGCGCCTATTCCCGAAACCCTTAAAATACGTAAATTTTCACCAGACTTGATGCGACCGCCAAATTTGGTGAGTTTTTGAATATGTTAAGCCCCTCAAAAAGCCAATTCATTTGCCGGGAAAATAATAATAATAATAATTCCTTCAGTTTCAATAGGGCCTTCGCCGCTGTCGGCGCTCGGGCCCTAATTACTTTAATGTTTGTCCCTGACAGTGGCCTAGCAGTATGTGCCGGTGGAACACAAGCGGACCGCTGTAGCGAGCAGCATAAAACGCCAGTGGATCGGTTTATGCCACTGTATCACTAGTGGTATCAGATATTACTCTGAACAAAGTAAATAAGTGGGTGGGAAGGGGCTGGGAGGGTTGTGGAAGATGAGGTGGCTGGCTGATTGTGAATTGTGTCGATTTTGGTTTGAAAGGATGATAGCTTGCTAGTACAACATCCTTCCATAAAGTTGTATTTGCTGCAGCCTAAGGCCAATGTCATTGCTTGTCTGGGTCTGGGTCAAGTAGCATATGAGATTGTTATATATAATATTATATGTATATATAATTGTTATATGACTATAGAGACAAAAGAAAAGAAATCTCACAGAAATGTATTGAAATCACACAGAGAACAATAATGACTAAACCTCTTGGCTTTTGAAAATTGTTCTCCCAAGTGTTGGCAATCAGGGGAAACAAAACTAAACTCTTTCATTTTTTTCTCCAGAAAAGACCGTACGATTTTATCCAAAAAGGTTAGTTGTGTCACCTCTAATGCATTATCTGTCTGTGATTTGGCTTCATTTTAGCGTCTCTTTTCTTCCACTCCTCTGCCTTCCAATACACACACAGTAAATAAGGCCCTCCTGTAAGGCCTCTCTATTGGCTGAACAAACTCGAGCCCCCGAATGACTTGATGTGATTGGTCGAGCCAGCTGTCAGTCAAGACTTTACGATCCAAGATGGAACCCGGCATTAGATCGTCATTAGATCGGTTCTTTGTACAATAAGATGACTGAATACAGTAAATAGCCTCTCAAACATGGATTTATCAGTATGGAATGATTATGCAAGGTCTCTGAAATGTCTCTGTCTTCCCGGCCAGATTACTAAACTTCTGGAAGGGATACAAAAACACCGAAGGACTCTATAGAAAGGGCTAGCTGTCGGTTGACGAGCTACAGCTACATCAAGACGAACATACGCAAGTTGATTTTTGGAATAATAATAATTTATTTAAAATATTTATTTATTGATGTTACAAATTCACTGTAATTCCACGATGGATTGAAAAAGCTTCTGGATGGCCAACAATTGTCAAAGGACCTCGTTGAAACTGCAAATGTCTCTGCTTCTAAACAAAAACAAAAGCACCTACACTGTATTAATCTGGAGATATTAAATACGACATATAAAGTACGTGTTTCTCCTGTTGTAGGCTACAGCGTTGACTTAGTAGGGTTAATACGTACAATATTATATACAGTTAATACAGAATATGAATCTGTGAATAACAAACAAAATTTTGCACTTAGTTTCAATAAAAGAAGTGAACTCGCAGTCTAGGCCTATAATTGAATAAAACACAGTATAATAATCATGTTGTCAATTTTGTGAAGAGGAGCACGGACCAAACACATCTACACTTCTTAGCATGCACACTAGCTCCCATCTTTGCCATCCTAATCACAATGTGTTGCTTTTAAGTAGCTGGGAATATCATTAAAGCGTGTTGAAATGCAGAAAATGAATTCATTATAAATCAAACTGCATTGGGTGTAGAGTAAAAGGACTGTTTTTAAGTTGCCTAATACGTTCTGGTGCTACACAATTTTCTGTTATCTTTGTCAATAATTACAGTGTCATGAGTACTTCCTTTAATGTCAAACAATTGTGTGGCATGATCTAGTTATTATATCATGAATGGTTTGTAAATGTTGTCGCCAAATAAAACTACCTTTGGAGTTGATAGTGAATTCTAATGACTTACTATTTTTTTAACAAAGCTACTTGAGTTAAGTTAAATTAATGACAAAGCCAAGAATAAAGACAATTAAAGTATTGAAAGCAGTGGAAATGTGACAGTGTTATAGAGATTACATCATTCATTTCTAATCTAATGACCATGCTGATGTAATGATGTCCTGTAAGGGGTGGCTTGAGGACAAAGCATATATACCGTACGCTGCATGAAAAAAAAGCACCAGATCAGCTTCGCTCTTTTGAAAATGAACATGGCCTCTAACCTCCTGACTTGACTGCTCAATATCGATGGATAATTTGGGATTCTGCACTGAGGAGGTATTTGTGGTGATGGAGAAGTTTGTCCTTTTTTGGCATGATGAGCATTACTTTGTAGCGTACTAGTACAATTACAGCAAGCCAAAAGAGCTTTTCTTCAGATATCATATCATAATGGTGTATTTGCTGCAGCCTAAGGCCAATGTCACTGAAAATCTGGATCCAGGTCAAGATGCATACGAGATAATGTTGTTGGGCTTGTTTATCGTAATCTCAATCTGCTCTTTTTTCTACATTAACTGTGTTTTGCTGTTCACCCTGAGGAGTAAGCCGGTGTTTTGTGAGACATCCCGATTTATTCTGCTGTTTAATTTGCTCTTTGCAGACACTTTTCAGCAGGTACCAAACCTTCTGCTTTACATACTGGCTTGGATTAATTTGAAAATTCCATATTATGCATGTGGTTTCCTTGTTGTGGTCAGTGTTGTCGCAGACTCAATCTCTCCTCTCACCCTGGCTGTGATGTCAGTTGAGAGATATGTGGCTGTATGCCTGCCTCTGAGGCATGCTACTATCTTCACTGTGAGAAGCACAGGCATGGCCATTGCTGTGGTGTGGGCCCTTAGTTTTATCAATATCCTCATTCGAGTTTTTATGCTGGTACGTGTGTTCACAATAATCCCCTTTAATCCGCATATGAATGAGTTCTGCTCTAAAGAAGCCTTGTTTTTTGCACCAATCTTTAATGATTTTGAAAAAGTGTATGCCAGCACTCTCTTTGTGTCAGTGGGTTTAGCAATCATCGGCTCCTATGTTGGTGTAGCACTTGTAGCCACGTCTGCCTCAACAGACAAAGCATCAGCCAGAAAGGTTCTTCAAACGCTTCTGCTTCACCTGATTCAGCTATGCCTGGTTCTAACTTCTTCCATGTTCTCCACCATTATTATAGTCATTGCTAGAACAGCGGGGAGATTAACCGTTTTACGTATTTACAATGTTTGTTTTGTGTTCTTGAGTATCCTTCCAAGGTGTCTGAGTGCTCTCATCTATGGACTCAGGGATCAAACCATTAGACCCGTCCTCATGCAAAATCTGTGCTGTGGGTGGAAAAGCTCAGTTTTCCCCAACAAGAGCCGGTGACAGTTTGAGATGAATGCTTTCAATACAAACTCCACTTTTCTATCTGAAATATATAAAGAAATGTGTTATTATCTCTAAGAATATGTTTTCTGAATTAAATGAAATCTTTATTTTGAACGATTAAAAGAATATATATTAAATGTCTAAACAAATAAAAAAGAAAATGTAACTATGACAAAAACTAATTTTCAACGTAACACTTGACCCGTTTGTAAAGGGATAGTCAGAAGCTATCGGCTTATCAGGTCCTACTCACAACAACAGTCAAATAAGATAAATCAAACAGACCATTTAAAAAAACAACAAAAAAAACAAGCAGCATTAACATCTGCGTGACTTTCACTATCCTTCCTCACCTCTCTACTTTTCAAAAATAAGTCTTTAGTACCTTTTTCAAATTGCAACATATCTACACTTTGATTAATCGAATAGTTCACACTATTCCATAAAACACACATACTTTTGAACTTTATCCGGGCATACTGCTGTTTTAAATTTAAATCCCCTCTTAAGACATAGGCTCCCTCTCTATATGTGAACAGTTCTATGTTTCCAGGCAGCTGTTTATGTTTTGCTTCATGGATTATTTGTGCAGTCTTAAATTCTACCAGATCTTGTGTGTGTGTAATGTTAAATACAGTATATTGGTGTGCTCGTGATATCCAACATTGTTTACTATCTGAATGGCTCTTTTTTCTCATTTGGTAAGAAGTATGTACAAACAACAATCAAATATTTTCAGATTTTGAATCGATTAATTTCTGAAATTGGCATCCATTGCAGTTGTCCTATCTGAGGGCCTACATACTTAAGATATTGAAAGAGGCTTCACTGCTCAGAACCGTTTTTAAGCCTGTAAAATCACTTGAAAGCCAAGAGGCTTTAAAATCTCCTTTTAATTCAAAATCAGGTGCCACACTGGAGTACCTTTAACTATGAGAGGGCTTTGGGGTTTAAAAAACAGTTCATTTAGTCATTGCTTTCTGATAGTTTCAAGTAAATCTGGAAATATAATGATAATAACTTATTGTTAAACATTTTGCCTCTTTTTTGAGTGAAGGCAGAAATCAAATGAACTGATGACAGCTGCATGTAAACAAGGTCTGTACAGAAATAAGGTATTATATTTCCATGTTTTACTTTTTTGAATATGTCCAACATTTGTTTAGTATACACTTGCATCTTCTTGTTTGTGTTTTATGGAAAGCATATGAACAAATATGACAGATTTGGATTTCTGTTCTCTACATATATTATTAGCGACAACAAAGTGTTTATGCTGGAAACAGCAGTTTCTGATAATAAAGTTTGAACCAAGAACCAAAATGTTTCCATTGTGGATTTTATTGCCCCCCTGTTACAGTGCAGTGACCCCATAGACCCCTTCTAAAACATTCCTCACCTCAGGCTGCATCTACGCTATACTTTGGTTGAAAATCAAATATATGTATTTCTCTACATTCCACCTTGTTGTCGGTCGAAGCAAATAATTCCCTGGTCCTACTTTTCACAGTTGTCGTTCTTTCTCCGAAGTACTTTCTGTATTTTCAACCGCAGAGTAACATCAGACAATCTGCTTCCTATTTACACTGTACATGCCAGTGTATGAAAATGGCCATGTGATATGCATTGTCAGACGTGTTAATATGGATGGAGATGAGTTCTGCTACTGGAGCTAGTACTGTAGATGTAGCCTCAGACCTCACATATTATACCTCTTCCAAAGAATGTATGTCTCATGAAACCTAGGCTAGGCTAACTATAGCCATGTTAGCTAAGTATAACGCTAGTATTAACATTTCATGCAAAATGTTTTATTGAACAAGAGCATAATTTGAACATAGTATTGGAGATTGAACTCCATCGTTATATTAATACATTTGTATTAATACATTTGATATATTAATACATTTAATATAGGGGTAGGGAACCATGATGTAACCCCCCAATGGAATCCAGACACCGGTGGCGGTGGGGAAGGCCGGAAGACCAGACCGAGGAGGCACTGGAGCGACACCTGTAGAATCACTAGAACGGGAGGTGGAAGGGGAGGAGGAGGGACGATGCCTTTCTGAAATGACAGCTGATAGCACAGGGAGAGAAAGCGCTTTAAAAACAGTGTTGTGACGCTGTGATTGGCCTATGGAATCTTTGCCCGTTCCTGATTGGATTATCAGAAGGAGAGCGCCTCAAGCGCTGATTCGCTTTAGGAGAGACGCTTTAGGTCTTCCTGAAAGAATTTGCGCTGAGCTACATTTCAATCAGGAGAGACTGTTTGCAGATATGCAAAATGTTTTATTGAACAAGAGCATAATTTGAACATAGTATTGGAGATTGAACTCCATCGTTATATTAATACATTTGTATTAATACATTTGATATATTAATACATTTAATATAGGGGTAGGGAACCATGATGTAACCCCCAAAACATGACTGAAATTGGAACATGAAGGAAACACACAAAAATGAAATACGATTTTATTTATAAAATATGTAGCTTACCTCTGTGTGGCACGGATCTGAAACAGAAAAGCAAAAACAGTGATCCGTACCGAAACAGCATGCGAAATACTTCCCGTATTTCGGTCATCGGCGACTCAGGCCGGTAAAACATGGCATCTCCGCCGGTACGGCAATTCAGGCCGGCAAACACGGCATCTCCGCCGGTACGGCAATTCAGGCCGGCAAACACGGCATCTCCGCCGGTACGGCAACTCAAGCCGGCAACACGGCATCTCCGCCGGTACGGCAACTCAGGCCGGCAAACACGGCATCTCCGCCGGTACGGCAACTCAAGCCGGCAACACGGCATCTCCGCCGGTACGGCAACTCAGGCCGGCAACACGGCATCTCCGCCGGTATGGCACTTAGGGGCGGCATACGCGGCATCTCCGCCGGTACGCAACTCAGCCCGGTACATAGAATGACACATAGCTCCCGTATAGTTTTAATTAAATCTATTGATTTAGGCTATCAATTTAAGTACAATATGAACAGAAAATTCCCGGTCGAAGTGAAAGCTAGCTGAAGAATTACACCACCACCGGTTATATGCTGTTACGGCAACTCGGCCCGTAAACCGTACCATTTACGCAATGTAGCAGTAAACATAACCCATCTTCTTTTTACCATTACACTTATATCTCTAGTTCGACATGAACGGGATTGCTCATGGATGTGAGACATGCCAAAACACCGCCACAGGTTATACCAAGCTTACCGGGTTTTCGGCTTTAGGGATCGTTGATTGTTGAGGACAACGTCGACGTCAGGACGAATGTATGCAGAGTAAGCCGAAGAAGACCACCGACCCAGCCTTTGCAGCGAGGTCCGAGACATTCCTTGACTGGCCGCCGTGGTTGCAGCCCCTATCCTGAATGAATGCGATGAATAATGCTGCGGTGAAATGCCAGATTTGAGGAGAACTGCTTCCAGATGTTGCTTAAACCACCCTTTAGACAAGGGACAATCCCCCGAAATAATGAACAGAGGCGCGAGGGAGTTAGTAGAAGGCCTTGCTGTAAGATAATTCAACATGGATTTAAATGGGCAAAATACTGTATCTGTGCGGGCGACAACTACTGAGAAAGCTCCTCCGCGTTTAGAATGCTTAAGATGTAAGCAGTAATGATTAGCGTGAAAGGCCAGATCAGAGAAAGTGATATCACTATCGGGGTTGAAGGATTTAAAAGGAGTAGCAAATTCACCGCCTCTGAGAAATGCGTAGAAAGCTAACTAAAACCCTATCCTGAGTGTCGACACTAGTTTATGTAGAATACCGAGAGTGATAGGCTGCCTGAAGTCAGGGGAAGAAGGGTGAGCTTTAGAGATGCCTTTCAACAGCAATTTATAGACTGATTAGAAAGGAGGCTTGGAAACGATGGATCGTAACATTTTATGTGAAACTGGATACCTGCAATCAACCCACAAGTATACTGCACCTTGAAGTCGCGAGTATCGGTACAATAACATATGAAGGCACAAATGCTTTTAACAAGAACTGGTCTGAGAGGTACACAAATTATTACACAAAATAAAGAAAAAGTATGCCAGGCAAAATCATAGGTTTTAAGAGTGGAAGCCGCTAGTCCTTTCCTCATGTACATCCTAGAAGAATCTAGATAATGTTGCAAGGGGTTTAGATTTAATGCAGCGCTAGCTCTAGAAGAGAGGGAAGCTCTACCGGGACGGGGCTGGCTGATGGGCAGAGGCTTCGAAAGGTCTGAAAGTGAAAACGAGACAGTGCATCAGCCACATTGTTAAAATGCTGGGGACATGACGGGTGGTGATGATGAAATTATTCATAACCGCGGACCATGTGATGCTTCTCATGAACGGCATGATTTTGCTATACGATGAGCGCCCTCTATTGATTATACCGACAACTGCTTGGTTATCACACATGACTGAGATGCGTTTGCGCTTCCAGTGATGCCCCTAGACGCGGCAGGCTGGGGTAGAATGGGGTAGATCTCATGCAGGGCTGATGAATCGGACTGGGAAAAATTTGGGAGGCCAGTGGCCTGCGAACCACTGCTCCTGAAAAAATCCCCCAAAGCCCGCGGAAGGGGCAGCGTCAGTGAAAAACCGCAGAGAGTCAGAAGAATGCACCAACTCATCATAAAATAAGGAAACCCCATTCCAATGCTCCAAAAGGTGAGACCAAAAACGCAAATCGGAGCAGCACCCGTCATCTAGGGACACGCGATCGTGCAATTGGGAGATGGAGGATGCTGTGTCCAGCAACCGGGAAATAAACGAGCGCCCCTGTGGGATTACGTGCATGGCAAAATTGAGATGCCCGAGAAGGGAGAGCAACTCACGTTTAGAGATGGAGACAGCGGAAGAGTGGGACGCAGCGATGCTGCGAACGCGCATCAATTAATCGTGCGGGAGAGACGCTTTCATGCATGCAGAATCTAAGGTAATGATTTTTTCCTTTTCGCCCGCAAGCGCCCAGAAATGTTGGCAGCAGCGGGAATATATGGCCTACCTATGAACGGGGCCGGAGCAGAGGTGGCCAGGGAAAAGTCGCCTTCTCCGGGGGCTGTAGGGGCTGGCTGAGAAAAACCGTGCGCCGGCAAAGACATGGAGGCCACAGCGGTGGCGGCGGTTGAGGACCCGAGGAAAGCGGGTGAGCGTTCAATGGACTGCAGCCTTGCATCCATGGACTGAAGAGAGCCGGCCAGGGATTGAAGAGAACCGAGAATCAGAGCCGTGTCAGATGACCCACTTGGCATGGCCGCAGCAGCCGCCAGGCTGAGGGAACCCGCACTGCGCCTCTTCGGCGGGGCACGAGGAGGGGCGTCCGCCTTCGCAGATCGCTTCCAACCGTGAGCCGCCGCGGAGCAGCCAGCTCTTGGAGCAGCCAGCTCTTGGAGCAGCCAGTTCTTGGAGCAGCCAGCTCTCGGAGCTCCGGAGAAGATAAGCCCGGAGCCGCCGCGATGCCTCGATCCTGAAGCTGCAGGATGATCCTTTCCGACGCCGCGCCGGCTGAAACAGGAACGGGCAGAGAGGCCAGGTGAGAGCTCCTGCGGACGCCGTCCAAAGAAGCTGGATTTGCCGCCGGCAATGAGAAGAGATCCGGACCTGGGTCCGATGCGGGATCAGACTCGAAATCTGACATAGCGAGACAGCAGAGCACGGTACAAAACAGCAAGGGAACGAGCGCCATACAGCCGTCCGACTGACAACACGACGCCTTTCTGAAATGACAGCTGATAGCACAGGGAGAGAAAGCGCTTTTAAAACAGTGTTGTGACGCTGTGATTGGCCTATGGAATCTTTGGCCTTTCCTGATTGGATTATCAGAAGGAGAGCGCCTCAAGCGCTGATTCGCTTTAGGAGAGACTGATTATTTGATAGGTCTTCCTGAAAGAATTTGCGCTGAGCTACATTGGGTACATCTGCAAGAATATATGAGATAACTTTACTGGTTGTCCCTGACAGTGGCCTAGCGAACCGTATGTGCCGGTAGAACACAAGCGGACCGCTGTAGCGAGCAGCATAAAACGCAGGGGATCGGTTTATGCCACTGTATCACTAGTGGTATCAGGGATTACTCTGAACAAAGTAAATAAGTGGGTGGGAAGGGGCCAGGAGGGTGGTGGAAGATGAATTGTGTCGACTTTGGTTTGTAAGGATGATAGCTTGCTAGTAGTCATTCCATAAAGTTGTATTTGCTGCAGCTTAAGGCCAATGTCACAGCCTTTCTGGATCCAGGTCAAGAAGGATATGAGATTGATATATATAATATTATATGTATATATAATTGTTATATGACTATAGAGTCAGTCAAGACATTACTATCCAAGATAGAACCCGGCTAACTTGATTACATCGGTTCTTGTACAAAAAGATGACTGAATACAGTAAACAGCCTCTCAAACATGGATGTATCACTCTGGAATTATTGTGCAAAGTCTCCGAAATGTCCCTGTCTTCCCGGCCAGATTACTAAGCTTCTGGAAGGGATACAAAAACACCGAAGGACTCTATAGAAAGGGCTAGCTGTCAGCTAATGAGCTACAGCTATGGCGAGACGAACATACGCAAGTTGATTTTTTTAATAATAATTAGGGGTCCAAGCCCGAGGGGGCATGGGAACCGCGTATGCAAGGCAACGCGGTTCCAGTGGAGCTGTGGAACCCTATTGTTTTTCTACTGATTTTCCTCCTCCATTATTTTTCTTCTCCGCCTAAAACTCCGACTACAGCCTAAACCGTACATGGTAGGGGGTTGCCGTTTTTCCGCAAGGACCTCAGGAGCAAAAATTGACCCACTTCCACCACTAGGTGGCGCTATAGCAGAAAAAATGCATTTGGCCCTATAACTCCCACACCGTACACCGGACATTTAAAAACCATATATCCACGCGTTCCCTGGATCCAACTGAATCATGTGATATAGGCCCCGCCCATTTCCGCCTAGACTTGTATGCGTGAAAAATCGTGATTTATCAAAAACCTATTTTTTCGATCTCCTCCTAGACTGTGCGACCAATCTGCACGAAACTTGGACCGTAGCATCTCCAGACCGACCTGACAAAAAGTTAATAAAACGAATTTTAATAGGATAAAAATTGCGCATATTACGCACGAACAAATTTGTGTAGCTAACTATGAAAACATCAACTTTGCCATATCTCGGCCAAAATAAATTATATCAACGACAGTCATTAGATTGTTGTTTGCCATGAACCTCTGGAGGTCCACCACGCATTTTACGAGAATTGGTCACTAGGGGGCCCTACAAGTACCAAAAGTTTATATCTCATGAACGGCTCATCCGATTTTTACAAAATTTGATGGGTACCATCTAGGGACACTTCTGAGGCCAACCCTAGAGTGGGGTACTGAGGGCTCAAAGTGGGCATGGCCTACGGGACCCAAATCTAGATTCACCTCTTACACTAATGGGAACAACTTTAAATTTACAGGGTAGATGGACAATGGGTCATGGACCACACCTACCAAAAATTACACATGTGGACCACTAGGTGGCGCTATAAATTTTTTTTGCGTTTAACTCCCACATCACACATTAGAAATCCTTACATCCACGTGTTCCTTGAATCAAGCTGAATCACATGATATAGGCGACACCCATTTCTGCTTAAAATCTTTTTCGCAACATCGCGCAATGCGCAAAACCAACTTTTTCGAACTTGTCCTAGACCGTGCGATGGATCAGCACGAAACCTGGTAGGTAGCATCTCCAGATGGACCTGACCAAAAGTTACTCAAGGAATTTTGCTACGTTAAAGTATGCGCATTTGACGACCAAACAAATTTTCCTAGCTAGCTACCACACACGTATCATATCATATCTCGGCCAAATTAAATGTTATCAACAAAGAACTTGAGATCATTGTTCAACATCCCACTACGATGCTCTGTACCAAATTTGGCGAAGATCTGCCTTTACACTACATTTGCAACAGCAATGTACCGCAGACATTGCGGCTCACACCGTACCGCAGACCTTGCGGATTAAACCTCTCAGTATTCACCAATGTTTGCCCCCCTCACGTAATGCATTAGGTCCCGCTTTGGCGCAGCTCCCCGGGTCATCGGGGGCGAGTGGCGCAGCTTCCAGGGGCGTCAGGGGCAACTGGCATCGGAGGCTTGGACCCCGTCATAACTGCTTGCAGTTCTAGTTATTTATTGATGTTACAAAGTCACTGTAATTCCATGATGGATTAAAAAAGCTTCTGGATGGCCAACAGTTGTCAAATGACTTCGTTGAAACAGCAAATGTCTCTGCTTCTAAACAAAAACAAAAGTCTCTACGCTGTATTGATCTGGAGATATTAAATAAGACGTATAAAGAACGTGTTTCTCCTGTTACAGGCTACAGCGTTGGTAGGGTTAATACGTACAATATTATATACAGTTAATACAGAATATGAATCTGTGAATAACTACATTTTGACAATATTGATGACAAAGTAAGATAGAACCTTTCAATTTAAAGGTGACGAGATTTTTGTCTTTTAAAATACGCCAGTTGTTCTGGGAGCAAAAAATACAACATTTGATCCTTTGACAAACAGTGAAGCTATTCATCTTTAGGGTTGGGTACTGTTTACATTGTTATCGGTACCGATACCTGTACCTGAAATTTGGTTTCGGTACCCAATGGTACCTTTTTTCGGTACTTTTCAAATGTAATAACAAAAAAAATTTCAGTTGTAAAAATAATACCAGACCTATTTATCCTATTTATTTAGAACATTTTATAAGTTACTTAGAACATGTTATAATTTACTTAGAACATGTTATAATTTATTTAGAACATTTTATAATTTATTTTAGAACATTTTATTAGTTTCAATAAGAGAAGTGAACTCGTAGTCTAGGCCTATAATTGAATAAAACACATTATAATAATCTTATAATAAAGTATTGAAAGCAGTGGAAATGTGACAGTGTTATAGAGGCAAGGCAAGGCAAGGCAGCTTTATTTGTATAGCACATTTCAGCAACAGGGCAATTCAAAGTGCTTTACATGAAAACAGATAAAAAAATTTAAAACAGATAAAATACAAGAATAAAAGTTACAGTGCAGTATAAGAAATGAAACATTGAAGAGCAATTAAAACAGTTAAAAATTAGAGATATAGTAGAGAGATTACATCATTCATTTTTAATCTAATGACCATGCTGATGTAATGATGTCCTGTAAGGGGTGGCTTGAGGACAAAGCATATATACCGTACGCTGCATGAAAAAAGCACCAGATCAGCTTCGCTCTTTTGAAAATGAACATGGACTCTAACCTCCTGATTTGACTGCTCAACATCGATGGATAATTTGGGATTCTGCACTGAGGAGCTATTTGTGGTGATGGAGAAGTTTGTCCTTATTTTGCATGATGAACATGATACTTTGTAGCATAGTAGTACAATTACAGCAAGCCAAAAGAGCTTTTCTTCAGATATCATATCATAATGGTGTATTTGCTGCAGCCTAAGGCCAATGTCACTGCTAATCTGGATCCAGGTCAAGAAGCACAAGAAGTAATGTTGTTTGGCTTGTTTATCGTAAGCTCAATCTGCTCTTTTTTCTACATTGACTGTGTTTTGCTGTTCACCCTGAGGAGTAAGCCAGTGTTTTGTGAGACATCCAGATTTATTCTGCTGTTTAATTTACTCTTCGCAGACACTTTTCAGCAGGTACCAAACCTTCTGCTTTACATACTGGCTTGTTTTCGTATGAAAATTCAATATTATGCATGTGGTTTCCTTGTTCTGCTCTGTGTTGTCGCAGAGTCAATCTCTCCTCTCACCCTGGCTGTGATGTCAGTTGAGAGATATGTAGCTGTATGCCTGCCTCTGAGGCATGCTACCATCTTCACTGTGAGAAGCACAGGCATGGCCATTGCTATGGTGTGGGCCTTCAGTTTTATCTATACCCTCATTCGAGTTTTTATGCTGGTACATGTGTTCACAAAATTCCCCTTTGTTTCACATATGAATGACTTTTGCTCTAAAGAAGCCTTGTTTTTTGCACCAATCTTTAATGATTTTGAAAAAGTGTATGCCAGCATTCTCTTTGTGTCAGTGGGTTTAGCAATCATCGGCTCCTATATTGGTGTAGCACTTGTAGCCACGTCTGCCACAAAAGACAAAGCATCAGCCAGAAAGGTTCTTCAAACGCTTCTGCTTCACCTGATTCAGCTATGCCTGGTTCTAACTTCTTCCATGTTCTCCAATATTATTATAGTAATTGCTAGAACAGTGGGGAGATTAACCATTGTACGTATTTACAATGTTTGTTTTGTGTTCTTGAGTATCCTTCCAAGGTGTCTGAGTGCTCTCATCTATGGACTCAGGGATCAAACCATTAGACCCGTCCTCATGCAAAATCTGTGCTGTGGGTGGAAAAGCTCAGTTTTCCCCAACAAGAGCCGGTGACAGTTTGAAGTGATTGCATTTCAGGACACACTCCGGTTTTCTATATGACATGTACAAAGCCAGTTACAAAATATTTGTTTTTAAACAGCAAAATGACATGTGAAACAAATCTCTTTCATACATAGAAATGACCCTAAATGTACAATATCTAATTCCTATTAAATATGTAAGTGGGTTATTTTGAAAAAGGTCAATTGCAGAACCTTTTAATCCTAAAAAATCACTTTCATCTTAGAATTATCAGGTTCTATCTTGCAAAACAGGAAAAGAAGCAATGCTTTTGAAGGAACACAGTTTAGTCATAATTTGTGTTAAACATAAAATTAGTGTTGTATGAGACAATTATGTCAGCACTCACAATTTGATGTTTTTTTGCCGCTGTCCCTAAGCAGTGCAGCCACATGACAAAGAAGAACCTGATTGGTTCTTTTGTGTGCATTTAAAGTGCTGATTTGTTCTCAAATAGAAGCTTGCAGAACCAAGTTAGAGTTTGAATTTGAAAATACAACCTTTTTTGTTTTTTCAATAAAAAGTCCAAAACCCATATAACTTATAAAAACACCTCACATAATGATAATGAGTTGTTTAAGAATAAAAATGTGTGAATAACTCAATTTTGACAAAAATGTCAGATAGAAACTTATAGTTCCAAGTTGATGGCAATATTTTTGTCTTTGACAATGAGCCAGTTGGTCTGGGAGCATTTGATCCTTTGACAAATAGTGGGGCTATTCATCTTGACTTACATTATTGTTAATGTCGTAGTTGGCTACGTTAGCGGTGGAGGTAGCCCCAGGTGGTTTTGCTGATGCTAACGTTACAACAACAGGTTATTTGCTGCTAGGAGTGGCGCTAACATTAGCTTGCTGCTCCCGGCCTGCATTTAGTAACATAGGATTTGACTTTCAAAGCTCTGTTGTGTCATCTCCTGACTATTCCTATTTCTGTTCTATTATTTTGCTTCTTTGGAGCCAGGCCAACATAACCTGTAACTAAGGTTAGCCTCCATTATAGAAAAGCAGGCAGGGGAGAACGGCAACAGGTGAGCATCACATACTGCTCCCTGGGTACGTAGTGCCCCTAGTGCTCCCTGGGTGATGCAGTTTATTTAGGCCATAATGAATCACCCAGAGAACCTGATATGGAGAGGGCAGTAAAATATACAGGTGACAGTACTGCATACTGGGGAATACTGGCCCACTTCAAGCACTGCCTAACACTCAACCATAACACACACACAGTCACATTGACTTGTAAGGGGTCAAAGTTATCAACCAGGCATCAGAGGAGATCCAGAGAAAGATCAAATCTGATGCCAGAGGCCATCTTAAATCATAGATGGGTTACAGGGGATACAATTACCTATTATAACTGTTATAATGTGACAGTCCTTATGTAATGTAACCGAGTGGTGCCAAGTCTAGCCCGAGATGGACCATCTACAAGTGGGTTGCGTTGACATCTTGCTGACTGCGGCCAACCCGTGGCAATGACAGACCCTGCTTCTCCTCCACAAATAAGCATTTGTTGCGAGACTCAACATGTCTTTGCAGAACCACAAAGAAAGACGTTTGTATTTTCATATATCAACTTTAATTTACTGTTTCATGTTGTCTTTCAGCTGTATAAAAGTCGTGTTGTTTCTGCTGATGAAAACCCAAATTTTCTATAATTTTGCTGCCTCATAATAAACGCTTTTAAATTAAATAACGAGGGACTTTTTATTGTAAGGACTTTATAGGAGATTGAATGTGTTTATCCATGTTTGAGAGCCGCTCCTTTGACCACTAGTCACAGCAATTCATCAGCCAGTTTATTTTAAATAATAATACATACAATGTATATAGCACATTCCTAGGTACTCAGAGTCGCTTTACAGAGCAAAATGAAAGATCACAAAAAAGATAGTTAGGAGCCTGGGTTAGTTGGCTACGCTGTAAAAAGCAAGTTCCAATAGGTGCCAGGAGCTTTCAGTTGCTCATGGCCTCACAAAAGTCAGCTTGTGAGGCCATGAGCAACTGAAAGTTGGTTTCAATAATGTCAAAGTGTTTCTGAATGCTGCGCAGAAATACTCATACATCTTGCATAATTCTTTGCACATAGCATAAGTGTTGTCTGGTTTCTCTGACACGGTGAGAGAATTGTTACGTGAGCTTTTGCTAACATTAGCATTAGCTTTGGTGACTTGACAATCTGCAGATTTAGCTTTGTCTAAGGCCTTCTGAATTTACAGACTTTTCCATGCACTTAGTTTCAATAAAAGAAGTGAACTCACAGTCTAGGCCTATAATTGAATAAAACACAGTATAATAATAATTTTGTCAATTTTGTGAAGAGGAGCACCGATCAAACACATCTACACTTCTTAGCATGCACACTTGCTCCCATCTTTGCCATCCTAATCACAATGTGTTGCTTTTAAATAGCTGGGAATATTATTAAAGTGTGTAGAAATGCAGTAAATTGATCCATTATAAATCAAACTGCATTGGGTGTAGAGTAAAAGTACAGTTTTTAAGTTTCATAATACGTTCTGGTGCAACACAATTTACTGCTACCTTTGTTAAAAAATTACAGACTTATAAGTACTTCCTGTAATGTCAAACAATTGTGTGGCATTATCTAGTTATTATATCATGAATGGTTTGTAAATGTCTCCACACAAAACTACCTTTAGAGTCGATAGTGAATTCTAATCACTTACTATTTTTTAACAAAGCTACTTGAGTTAAGTTAAATTAATGAAAAAGCCAAAAATAAACACTTAAAGTATTGAAAGCAGTGGAAATGTGACAGTGTTATAGAGATTACATCATTCATTTCTAATCTAATGACCATGCTGATGTAATGATGTCCTGTAAGGGGTGGCTTGAGGACAAAGCATATATACCGTACGCTGCAGGAAAAAACAGCACCAGATCAGCTTCGCTCTTTTGAAAATGAACATGGACTCTAACCTCCTGACTTGACTGCTCAACATCGATGGATAATTTGGGATTCTGCACTGAGGAGCTATTTGTGGTGATGGAGAAGTTTGTCCTATTTTGCATGATGAACATGATACTTTGTAGCATAGTAGTATAATTACAGCAAGCTAAAACAGCTTTTCTTCAGATATCGTCCCATAATGGTGTATTTGGTGCAGCCTAAGGCCAATGTCACTGAAAATCTGGATCCAGGTCAAGATGCACAAGAAGTAATGTTGTTTGGCTTGTTTATCGTAAGCTCAATCTGCTCTTTTTTCTACATTAACTGTGTTTTGCTGTTCACCCTGAGGAGTAAGCCGGTGTTTTGTGAGACATCCAGATTTATTCTGCTGTTTAATTTGCTCTTTGCAGACACTTTTCAGCAGGTACCAAACCTTCTGCTTTACATACTGGCTTGTTTTGATATGAAAATTCCCTTTGATGCATGTGGTTTCCTTGTTCTGCTCTGTGTTGTCACAGAGTCAATCTCTCCTCTCACCCTGGCTGTGATGTCAGTTGAGAGATATGTAGCTGTATGCCATCCTATGAGGCATGCTACCATCTTCACCATGAGAAGCACAGGCATGGCCATTGCTATGGTGTGGGCCTTCAGTTTTATCAATATCCTCATTCGAGTTTTTATGCTGGTACATGTGTTCACAAAATTCCATTTTGATTCGCATATGAATGACTTTTGCTCTAAAGAAGCCTTGTTTTTTGCACCAATCTTTAATGATTTTGAAAAAGTGTATGCCAGCACTCTCTTTGTGTCAGTGGGTTTAGCAATCATCGGCTCCTATATTGGTGTAGCACTTGTAGCCACGTCTGCCTCAACAGACAAAGCATCAGCCAGAAAGGTTCTTCAAACGCTTCTGCTTCACCTGATTCAGCTATGCCTGGTTCTAACTTCTTCCATGTTCTCCACCATTATTATAGTCATTGCTAGAACAGTGGGGAGATTAACCGTTTTACGTATTTACAATGTTTGTTTTGTGTTCTTGAGTATCCTTCCAAGGTGTCTGAGTGCTCTCATCTATGGACTCAGGGATCAAACCATTAGACCCGTCCTCATGCATAATCTGTGCTGTGGGTGGAAAGGCTCAGTTTTCCCCAACAAGAGCCGGTGACAGTTTGAGATGAATGCTTTTCAATACAAACTCCACTTTTCTATCTGAAGTATATAAAGAAATGTGTTATTATCTCTAAAATGTATCTGTTTTCTGAATGAAATGAAATCTTTATTTTGAACAATTAAAAGAATATATATTCAATGTGTAAATGAATAACAAAAAAAAAGAAATAGTACAACAATAAAACAATAATACATTTTCAACATAACACATGTCCCGTTTTGAAAAGTGATAGGCAGAAGCTATAAGCTTATCAGGTCCTACTCACAACAACAGTCAAATAAGATAAATCTAACAGACCATTTTAAACAATGCAAAAATATTACTCCAATTCACATCTTACTTATTAAGATAGGGAACAAACAACAACAAAACTAGCAGCATTAAAATCACTGTGATTTTTACTATCCTCCCTCACCTCCTCACCTACTTTTAAAAAATAAATCTTTTGAACTTTTTTTTAAATTGTAACATATGTACACTTTGATTGATTGATTTGTTCAGATTATTCCAACCCCCCCCCCCCTGCCCCCCCCACACACACACACACACACACACACAAACACTTTTAAGACTTTACTGTAAAATATCTTGAAAGCCAAGAGGCTTTAAAATCTCCTTTTAATTCAAAATCAGGTGCCACACTGGAGTACCTTTAACTACTGTATGAGAGGGCTTTGGGGTTTAAAAACTTGTCAGTATGAGTTGACAACGAAGTAAGTGTATTTATTGATTTACAGCAATTGGAGAACAGTTCATTTAATCATTGCTTTCTGATAAATTGTTTCAAGTAAATCCGGAAATATAATAATAGTAGTGAATATTTAAACATTTAGCCTCTTCAGCTATTTTAATTGAAGTGAAGTCAAAAATCAAATGAACTGATTACAGCTGCATGTAAACAAGTTCTGTACAGAAATTAGTTATTATATTTACATGTTTTACTGTTTTGAACATGTTTAACATTTGTGTTTAGTATACACTTGCATATACTTATTTGTGTTTTATGGAAAGCGTATGAACAAATTACAGATTTGGATTTCTATTCTTTTCATATATTATTAGCAGCAACAAAGTGTTGATGCTGAAAACAGCAGTTTCTGATAATAAAATTTGAACCAAGAATAAAAATGTTTCCATTCTGGGTTTTATTGCCCCCCTTTTATAGTGCAGTGCCCCGTAGGAAAGTACTGAGGGGTCTATTTGACCCCTTCTAAAACATTTTTCACCTGAGGCTATATCTACACTGTGTTTTGGTTGAAAAACAAATATTTTTTTCCTACATTTACTTGCCCAGTGTTTGTGACTGATCATGCGATATGTGTCAGACGTGTTAACCCTCATGTTGTCCAGTCAAATTTGACCATTATTCAAAACTTCTCCATATATAAATATGTTGTTTTTTTTTAAACCAAATTGCCCAAAAATAACAAGGATGGTTCCATACTACATTCTTAAATAAATGAATTTTGGGTGTTTAATTTAATAGAATCCATTTCCTTCCCAGACCACAGATGTGATTATTTGCTGCGTTTAGAAATAATGAAATGGTTTCAAAATGAACGTTTCTCTGATTTTAATTAGTCAAAATAATTCATAACTTAGTGCTTTTTTAACTCAAAAATTAGGTAGAATTTCACATAAATGAGGTTCATTGACCATGAATTCCAAACATAAGTGTAAAACTAGTGGGAATAAGTTGGAATGAAGTTAGCTAGAAGGTGTAACACAGAATTGGGTGATAAGTTATGTTTTAAGCTTTACATGCTTTACAAGCATGCATGATCGATGGGAAGATAACACAAGGGTTTATATGGACAGAGATTGGTTCTGCCACTGCAGCTAAAATTCTTGTGTGGATGGCGATCATTTTTGTCTTCATTTTAGCCTCACACATACCTCTTTCAAAAATGTATGTCTTATAAAACTTACATATTATTTTCTAGTAGAGGAAAAGGGCTGTTCCCCAATTTAATATACATTTAGAAAATGATGATATCAAAAGTTGTAACCACGTTGTTTTATAAGCGTAGTCTACTAGTCCTTAGGTAAAATAATGACAACTGAACAATCTCATCCACTGATGATGGTGAGATGCTGCTGAAAGCTTCAGAGAAGCTGGTAGCTCAGCTTGTTAAGCATGCACCCCATGTACCAAGGGTCAATTCTTATCTTTGGCCATTTGCTGCATGTTGCCCCCCTTCTCGACCCCCTTTCCTGTCTTCATCTCTACTATCAAAATAAAGCCCCCAAAAAATTGTGGATTTTGAATTCTGATTTTACTCTGTCAAAACAAAAATTAACTTTCAGGGGCCAATGCAGCTTGTGAGAGTGCTGTATGACTCACAAATGTATCTATATAATATATATATATATATATATATATATACAGTGCTGTGGAGTAAGGTCTGGCTACACCACAGATGCATTCTGGGATAGAAGAAAAAATGCTCAAGATTGTTTAGCATTTCTTTAAACCAATCACAATCGTCTTTGGCGGCGCTAAGCTTCAGAAGCTGCCCTAGGAACTTGTTTTGGTCCCTTCAAAAAAAGGCCAGATAAAATATGAAATTAACTTTTCACACAATACAGTAGCGTGAGTGATTTAATTTAGCTGGATACGTGTTTAAATGTAATTTGCTCTTACCAGTGTGTACTTTGTCCAGAGCAAACCCATCATTCTCAAAACATTCCAGTTAGAGAGTAAATCCCGTAAACATATTCTTGGTAAAAAGTTTACAATTATTTTCCGGAGGAACCAAGCAGGCCTGCATTATTGCACAATCCAAATTTTCTTTAAAACTTGCCATTTTTTAGCTTGCAAGCTGCAAAGTTTTTTTTCCCCAATTTTCAGAACGCCAAAACACAGAGAGGAGGGGCAAAGCCTGAAATCCAGCATATGAGCCACGTGCTGGATTACAATTGGCTAGGTTAATTATAGCCATGTTAGCTAAAGCTAGCTCTAATATTAACGTTGGGTACATCCTCAAGGATATATGAAATTACTTTTCTATTTATCACTGAAAGTGGCTTACCAGTTCCACCTGCTGTTAGGAACCGTATCTGGCGGTGGAACACAAAGCAGTATACCACTCTGACGACCGCTGTAGTGAGAGGCATAAACCGATAGGTGACCGGTTTATGCCATTGTGGCATACCATCAGTCACTTTTTGATCTCAATGTCACTCTAGCTGTCGGTGATCGGAGCACAAAAGAGTTAAGGTATTAAATGTGTAGGCTTGTCTCTGAATAAATGCTGCAGCTCCTCAAGACCTTAGTAAAGTTCCTGTGCCTAGCTTCTCAACAATGCTGCAAGGCTGTAACCAGGGATAAACGGGCCCTTGCCCCTCCCAGCATGTCGGGGGTACTGATGGGATGATCGGATGATTGGATGATGCTTGCCACATAAGGGTGACTTCCTGTTGCCAACAGGTGGGGCTATGACCATGACTGAAGATGGGAATGTGAATGTCTCCAGGTCTGGACTCTTAAACAGCATGTGAAGTTTCAGGCAGATTGGACAATGTAAAGTAAAGTTACAACAGCTTCTTGTTTAATGGCGAAACATGAAAATCCAACGCCCACACAGTTGGACATAACCGCAAAAGCTTTGCAACTTAGCTTTGGCAAGGTCTTTAGATTATACTGACCAATTCTGAAGTTTCGTGCTCAGGCCCTAATTAAAGCTGCAAGGAGCGATGAATGGGCCCTCGCACTTTGCACACGATGGGGGTACCAATGGGTCGCCGGTCGACGCAGCCATACATTTCCATGACAGTCAGACACTGCACGCAAGAATTAGACTTGATTCCCTCCATTGAGAGCACAGCGTTGGAAATGACATATTTCACATTTTGTACCACTATCTGTGTCCACTATGGGGCGCTAGAGAACACATATTATATGTAACGTTGCTGTATATCATGTTTACACTACACCATGTAAATGTCAGGGAAATCGGATGATCTTCATCACACAAGGCTGACTTCCCATTTCCAGTAGGTGGCGCTATGTCTATAACTCAATATTGGCTCAAAGATGTCCTTAGGACTGTTCTCTTTTGGGGCAGATTTAACAATGTACACAATTGAACAACGTACACTGGAGTTACATGGTAATTTGACACCTAGCCACACCAACACCATTGGATAAAAGCACAAAAGCTTCGCAATTTAGCTTTGGCAAGGTCTTTATATTGTACTGACCAATGTTGAAATCGATTGGGTTACATCTGTAGGAGTATGTTAAAGTAGTCTGCAAATAGTCAAATAATCTATAATTTGCACATTCATTTTAATATAGCTGACTTCCTGTTGGGTTCAGGTTATGGCCCCAAGAGGCTTTATTGTATGTCTGGATGTGATACATATACCTAGCAAATTTCATGCATCTGTGTGAAAGTTAAAGGATGGGGCTTCAACTTTGAAAACTGTTAGGGGGCGCTATTGAGCCAATTTTCCACAGCCAAGGCTGAGACCCATATCAGATTGCAAGGTCTGATATGCGTACCAATTTTCACAACTTTATGAGTAGCCCAAGCACTTCATTTCTGCGCTGAAAGACGTAGAATAATTAGAAGAAAGAAGAAAAAACATTTGAATTTCAATAGGGCCTTCACCCTCGATGATGCCCTAATAACATGAAAGAAAGAAAGAAGAAACATTTGGAATTCAATAGGGCCTTCGCCCCCGACGATGTCAGTGCTCGGGTGTTAAGATCACGATGTTAAGCTCGCTCCAGCTGCCTCTCATCTGCCATAATCAACCTCTGCTTCATATACCTGGTACTTCCTCCACTCTGCGTCAGATCGTAGACGATACTGCCACAGTTAGTCTTGCTCCAGACAAAACCTTACCTGCTAGTATACATGTATGTTTGCCAATTCTGATCCTGTTTCTTGTGCCTCAAGCTGCCATTGGAACCTGACTCCTGCTACCACTCCACTCCTGCCAGACACCCATCCGGAACCAACACAGGCCACTTGAGTACTTTTCAATAAACCCTGTTTCATTCCCACTGCTGGCTCTGCGTCTGCCTGCATTTGGGTTGAGATTATCATTCACACGTAACACACGAGCGATTCCAATAGGGCCTTCGCCAGCCGACATCAGTGCTCGGGCCCTAAAAAAATCTGAAATTGGAGAAATTAGCAACCACGGACAATCAAGAAACACAGTCACAAGTCTTTAATCTGTGTCGTTCATAACTGGACTAAATAGAAGTGCTACAGTACAAGCACAAATATCTAGAAAAAATGACAAAGACAACGAAATCTGCATGTCGGGCAGGCAAAACGCAGACGCTCCCAGTGTGGTATGATGCGTGCAGGACGATGGAACAAATCCACGGCACAGCCGGAATGCAACGCATCTGCGCCTGGTGGAATTTCAGGGTAAGTGATGAAGACAAGAAGTAAGTATGTCATGTATAGTTCTTTAGTGCACTCGAATCATTGCAATGTGAAACACAAACTAGCTGGATCAAATGTACACAATGTTACAAAAATATGAACCTTGGTGCAGACTTTTGCAGGAGTTTGCCCTGTTTTAAAAAAAAAAATGTTTATATATATTTTTTGCAAATTTTGCACTTAACCCATTCAGCCTTTTTCTTATGCAACAGTAACTTTGTATGTATATATTTGTTTTTCTGTATTTATTGTTACTTTTATTTTAATGTTTGTTTGTTTATGTATGCACCACATAAGTGTACTTATTGTGGCAATACAAACTTTTCTGATTCTGATATAAACTATAATTTATAAATGATGTCATGGCCAAAGTGTAAAACATGATGACACAGACTAGGGAATTGGGAAATAATGGCAAAGGAGTTGCATCACCAATTACTGATATGTTACCCATGTCTAAATGTGATGGTGTTACATGGAGAGGGTGTGAGGATGGAGATCATATACACACACTGCAGACCCATTGAAACAGACACCGCCTCTAACTCACTAACTGTCTGCACAAAATAAATGTGACCAAACCAGGCATCTTTCCTATTCCAAGGGATGGATGGATGGATCGAAGGAAAGAAACTGAACAAGAGTAAATGTGTTTTTGTGCTACAATGACATCAAGTTCATATTTCTGCACTGTTTTAGGAATACAAAACTGAACAAGCATCCATTTGATTTTTCTGTCCGATTACATCGAGTGGTTAAAAATGTATGTCTCTTCAATGCTTCTCAAAGATGTCAAATGCAAATCTGTCTCAGACAAACAACACTGTTGGACTGGAGTATGTGGGGATACTGGGATCAGTATTGTTTTCCATTGTAACTACAATGCCGTGCTGTGTGTTTCTCTTCATTAATGGGACCATGTTATTCACCTTGAAGAGTAAAACTGTGTTTCGTGAGACATCCCGTTACATTCTTCTGTTTAACCTCCTTTTTGCAGACACTGTACAGATGGCACTGAGTCAGTTACTTTTCATGTTGGCTGTTTGTAGAATAAGCCTGACATATCCTGTGTGTGGTGTTCCCACCATGCTCATCAGTCTCACAAGCCAAATCTCTCCTCTCACACTGGTGGTAATGTCTCTGGAGAGATGTGTAGCTGTGTGCTACCCACTGAGGCACTCTACCATCATCACCATCAGAAACACAGAACTGGCTATCATTGTGGTTTGGGTTTTCAATTCACTAAATGTCCTCACACAAGTTATTTTACTGTTAGATTTTCCATTTGAAAACCTGGAGAGCCTGCAGATGAAAGATTTTTGTGCCATAGAAAACATGCTACTTGGCCGGATGTCTGATGATTATGACAAAGCGTTCACTTCATTTCTGTTTGTATCAGCTAGTGTGGTAATCACTTCCTCCTATATTGGTGTGATAATAGCAGCCAGGTCAGCCTCCACAGACAAAGCTTCAGCTCTAAAAGCTCGTAACACACTGCTGCTGCATCTGGTGCAGCTGGGCTTCAGTCTCTCCTCAACTATACACAACCCATTGCTTAAAGCTATCTCAAAGCTCCTAGACAAGATAATATTAGTGCACATTCAAGTGGTTCTTTATGTGTGTTTTATTATCTCCCCAAGATGTCTGAGTTCTCTCATCTATGGAATCAGAGACCAGACCATCAGACCCATACTATTAAACAATCTTGCCTGTCAGAGGAGACGCTCACGTTCCCTCTCAACGAAGGCAAAAATCAGCATGCGTATCACTTCATAGATTATTATTTTCAACAAAACTGTGAATGTAAATTGTGGCACTTCAAATACAGTGGGATTTTTATGGACATAAAAACGTATATTTAATAGTGACTGTAGGTGGGTGAGTTAAGATTTTTTATGGAAAAACTACAGGCACAATGTCATGAGACTTGATTACAGGGTGTAGTTTGGGCCCATTAAATCTTGAAGTGGATCCGAATCACGAGGCGGATACAAAATATTTTTTTGTCTGTTTATTATTCGTCCCCCTTCATGTTTGTAAACGGGGTGGCCAAAACATCAGAAACACCTCAATATAATGCAATCCAGTTCAACACCACTGCAAACTACAACCTCATAACAGTCAATATAATAATACATTTCTTAGCGACTGAAAATGTTTAAATGAAATTTCCACATTTATTCTTATTCTATTCTATGTGGTTATAATTTATACAAACTTGCAATGCCAATGTTGAAATGAACGACATTGCAGGCTATAAGGTTAAAGTGCAAATGTGTGCATGTTACATATTTAAAAATGTTTATCTTGGATCCATTCTGTTTGCAAAGTTCTAGAAAAAATATAAAAGTGCAATGTTAAAGGACAAATTTGGTTCAATAAATCTGTAAAAAGTCTGTATATACTAAAAATCTTTTTTAGGAAGTCTGTATACTGTGATGGATATTTACAAGAGTTTTCTTTACATTTCACGTTAGTTTTCACTGACAAATATGTTTGTCTAATCTCTGGGTTTGTGTGATTGTTTAACTGCTAATGTTTTTTACCACATCAAACTTCATTTTAGTGTTGTTGCCATTAGCTTGAGTATAATTTAATTTTTGGACTGGGATCTAGGTCACAGGTTGTCATTTGACATTTGTCGGAATACGCCACTGTTTGTTGAAATAGGGTTATTCACCGTCTCCTCTATATTTATATAGGTGGGCAAACATTTTTGTCTCAGTGCATGCATTGTCTTAGTCTGGCAGCGCCGCCGCTAGCTTAGCTTAGCGTAATGAATGGAATCCTATGTTGCCGGTTAGCATGTCGTGAGTAAAAGTGACCCAACAATAACAAAAACAAAACCTAATTACTTCTTGTGGCCTCCATATTCACAACGAGTACAAATAGCAATGCAGATTAAGACTAGACAATTACCTAGGCAGATACTGACTTGGGACTATATTGGGTGGAAGTAGGCTACAGCCAAAGCACTGCTACTTGGGCACAGAGATATCATGCAGCAACTCTGTGTGAGTACAGATCTAATAAGGGTTGATCTATCCCGTAAAATAACCATGCGTCATGTCTACAATAATCACTTACTCTGTGGACAGCTGTTTATTGGGTCCAACTGGCAACATAGGATTCCATTCACTATGCTAAACTAAGCTAGCGGCAGCGCTGCCAGACTAAGACAATGCATGCACTGAGACAAAAATGCGTTTGCCCACCTATATAAATATAGAGGAGATGGTGAATAACCATATTTCAACAAACGGTGGCATATTCCTTTAACTATTTGGTTTAAGGAATTCCTCTCCTTCAAGGATGTGTAACCTTGCAATTTTGTCCAATCATCGCAAATTCACCGCAAATTTGACCAATCAATTTAAGCTTTCTGCAGCCACCAATCAATCAGTGACCAAGAGTCCGTTTTTGACGATTTGGGAGTGAGAACAGGTTGACATAGAACATCTACACACAGTTATTCACATGCACGCATACGGTAGATGCAGGAGAAACAAGAGACAAGACTGTAATAAGACGATGATTTGAGAAACATGTTTCCTTTTATTTTTATAGAACTATACCAAAAAAATCAACAGTTATCTTTGACTAAAAGACAAGTTCGGGGACGCATCGGAAATTCAGCTTTTACAGGTCACGTCTATTCTAACATTTATCACGTTCCCTGTCCAAGAAAGCATCAGGAAGCTACCTGTAAATATGAAGTTATAGCATAAATCATAGCAAAAAGCAAATAATGTTTCCACCTGGTCTTGAGCCAGGGACCTTTCGGGGCCTGTCAGGCGAACGTGATAACCACTACACAACAGAATCTCCATATAGCATTTTTCATGTTCAAGTCATGTATTGTTTCCATCAATATTGAGTTTTTTTAACGTTTAATGCACGGTGCTCCACGATGTTTAGACTTTTGTTCAGGCATTCTTGAATTACTTTTAATTAACTTACTTTTTTTAATTAATGTGTGCACATGGCCCTGCAGTCTCATGCTGATAATGGGGACTGCGTTTTCCTGCTAATTAGGATAAAATGCCATGCATTTTGAATTTCTGAGGACAATGGGATTCATCATTATAAGAACACAGATGCGACCAATTCCGCCCCCACTTCGGACACTCAGACCACATCTTTTTGTTCCTGTATGCGGCCTACAGACAAAGACTAAAACAAATTAACCCTGACAACAATTTAAACTCTGGACCCCAGACACTAAGGGCACCCTGCAGGACTGTTTTGCTCGGAAAGACTGGGATGTGTTTAAAGCTGCAGCCACTCTGGAGGACTCTTCTGTCAGCATAAAGGACTATAGGGGCTTTCCGACCGGAGGGATTTTTGCAGTTCTTAGAACTAAACATTCCTAGAACACTTTTTTTGTCGTGTTCCTACAGGAAAAATTTGGGGATTTTTAAGTTCCTCTGCCCTCAGTAGCGTACTTTTTTAGCTCCTACTTCAGAGCAGGGTCTTTTCCCTTTTCCATATTTTCCTAGGTGTACTTGATTGGTCGAACTTATAAGTCACGCCCACTGCCAACTCGGAACTTGCAGACAGAGCAACAACCAACAACGGGACATTTTTAACAATTTTCACCATCTTATTCATCATTAAATTCACTTCTGACAAACTTTTTAGGCGAGAAATTAACTGTTTAGATTTGAAATATAGGCAGTCTTGCGAAAATTGATGCCAAATTGACAATTTGCTTCAAAGTTTTGGGAGTTGAGAAGCTCCATGAAGTGAGGCGACAGCCAGCAAGCGCCTGCCCCGGACACTAGCTCGTAGCTCGGCCAGTCTTGCTCAGACACCTCGCTGTGAGCCTGAGGTTTCTCAGACCGCTCTCGTAAATAAGAGGCTTTTATTTTGCTGTTGACAGTTCATTTGTTTAAATATCACAACACATGTCCATCATAAGATTAACGGGAACCTGTGGTTAACCTGTGGTATTTTCAGAGTTAAACTCCACAAGCGTGTCCTGCGGCTCCCCGGCCGTCACACACACACACACACACACACACACACACACACGTCCACAGCGCAGCAGGCAGAGGCGGTGTCTGTTCAGAGTATAATAAAGCCCCGTCTGTGTTGAGCAAAACATTACGTGAATTACTACGAGAATGGACGTGCATTTAACATGGGGGTGCACAAGTATTAGCATCATTTGTTGTTGTTGTATGTGGCGCTAAGGTCTAGTGACGATGCATTTAGATCAGGCAATGAGATTGAGTACAAAGCTGTGAAATATGGACTGAAAAAGCCATCACAGTGACCAAAAGGCAGTACAGAGAGAAGCTGGATAGCTTCTACTCTACTGCTGACTCTGGGTGGATGTGGCAAGGCCTGCAGCATATTACAAACTACAGGACACCCACCAGCACCATCAGCTCCACAGACAGCCTGCCTAATGACCTCAATATCTTTTACACCCGCTTTGAGACTTCCAGCCACAGCACAGAGAGGAGGCACACACACACCGGGACCACCCCTCCCCCCTCACCAACTATCTCATCAGGCCAGCTACACAAAGCCCTGAGGAAGATAAACCCCTGCAAGGCAGCAGGAGCAGACAACATCCCCGGGCGGGCTCTCAGAGCATGTGCTAATGAGCTGGCTGATGGTCTCACCCACATCTTCAACCTTTCCCCCAGCTACAGCACCATTCCCTCCTGCTTCAAGGCCACAACCGTCGTCCCCCTTCCCAAGAGGGGCCCACCCACCTGCCTGAATGATTACAGGCCAGTAGGCTCCCTCCCCTGCCCGGGTCACATTGCTATGCAGTGTAGCGGCTTCTCCAGCAGGCTGAACCAGGCTCCTTCCCTCCCTCCCCCGCCCGGGCCACATCGCTACGCAGTGTAGTTTCTTCTCCAGCAGGCTGAAACGGCTTCCTCCCTCCCCCACCCTGGCCACATTGCTACCTGGATGTGTGAAAGGGGACATGCCAAATGTCTAGATGAGCCGCAGCTGAGCTGCGCCTGATTGAACAGCTGTTATAGTAAGATAAAGTTGTGGGGAAAAAATACTGGGAACCAAGCAATTGGCCCGTTCCGAACTGGCAAGCATTTCAAACAGGCACTGCACTAGTAACCATATAAAACATAAAAGCGAAACGTGCTGAGTAAAATCTCTTGCTTTTTCAGTTAGGGTATTAATGGACACAAAAAACTAAAGAGAAAATGTCAATATTTTATTATGATTGTGATCCCTGATCAAATATATTAAGAGAGAAACTGTAGCTTAGTCCAATTTGATCTGTACTTAAAAATAAATATGATCCTGAAGTGGAAAACAATGTTTCCGCCCGGTTTCGAACCGGGGACCTTTCGCGTGTGAGGCGAACGTGATAACCACTACACTACGGAAACTGCCATGTAGAAAACAAGACGACGTATTTCAATAAATATATGATTAACCTGTATATTTTTATATTTATTTATAACCAGTATATTCTAGACATAATGTACCCACTTCCTCTGCGAAATTTAAAAACAGCGCCACCTAGTGCCTGATTGACATCTTTGGCAGGGAGCCTCAGTGGAGCAGGGGGAACAAGTTTGTCAAGTTTCGTGTTAATCGGAATAACTGTTGCTAAGATATACCTTGCGCATGTTAGGCGAACGTGATAACCACTACACTATGGAACCTCCATGAAGCCTAATGTGTTCAGGAACATACAGGAAGCTCCACTTTCATGGTCACGTACTGTATTGTATCCATCATAGATAGCGGATTAAGCCGGGATTTTTACAGATATCCTGGTTGAATTTAGCCTTAACTCGATTTCATGAAAGCCGTGGCACATAATTTACAATGGAGATTTATTCTGTGGCATTCCAGGCTTGGTTAATCCTGGAGCCTTTTTTGTTCACTCAGCAGTGTTTTTTACCATATTTTTATTAGCCTTCATTAAATTGAACAGGTACATTTTGCTTTTCAGTTAAGAATTGTTATTATTTTAACATTGTGACCAATATTTTTATAATTATGACAGTCATTGTTACTCTTATATTGCCTTCATGAAGACTGCTGTTCATATTGTTATTAGAATTTTGATGAATATATTGTGGCAGCTGTTAAAGTTGCAAGTGTTAATAATTAAGTTGGTGATAAGGGCAATATATAAAGTCCTATACACCTATATATATATACCTATATGTGTTTCTATAATTGTCAACAATGGCCGACTGGTCAGAGGCCAATACATTGTTAATTATTTTAGTTGTTTTAGTATTAGCGAAAAAGGAAAGTGTCATTTTCAGGAACATGACACTTATAATTTGGATAGACCCTGAATTCAATTCTGAATGGTTCAAAAGCTGGCTGAGACTTTGAGAACTTTATGGCTGTGAAATTTTCCCAGCAGAATTAATAAGTCGACAATCCGCGGTACTGTCTGGTTTTTGTTTTAATAGTACAATAAAGTATGCACATGCATCGTTACCATAAAGTTGCATTTAACCTTTCTGCCAATGTCCAGCCTAAACCGACGGTTTTACTTGTGTTTAGCTGTAGAAAACACAAAGAAAACTCAAAAGAAGAATTGGAAATAAAAGAAAACAGAATGGGCCATCTTCTCTTAAATTATAAATTCTTACGTTATTATCAACTAGTATGTTCTCGTATACAGTATAACCATATAAAACCGTCTAAAGAAAGCTTAATAAAATCTGTTGCTTTTTGAGTTAGGGTATTAAAGGAGACCTATTATATACTGTTTTCAGATTCATACTTGTATTTTATGATTCTTCTAGAACATGTTTACATGCTTTAATGTTCAGAAAACACTTTGTTCTTCTCATACTGCCCATGGCTGCTGCACCTGTATTCACCCTCAGTCTGAACAAAGGAACTAGAAAGCAGAAGGTACTTATGTACTTCTGTTACTGGGCAGAAAAGGCCTGGTTGTGACAGAACTGAAAGGCCAAAGAAGGGTTAGGGGCTGATTTAAATTCACTCTGTGGTTATCAAAGAGGAACAAACTACTTTTCGTGTAAGCAGGGTCAAAGGGCATTCATACATCAGAACGTTCTGTCTAGACATTTGCATAAAAGTAGACCACAACAAGTGAGACTCAGCCACCATCTCTCCTCCCCCCTTACACTCAGCACTGGCTCCCCCCAAGGCTGTTTGTTGAGCTCACTCCTGTACACACTTTACACATCTGACTGCTCTCCCTCTCACCCCTCCAACCTCATCATAAAATTTGCAGATGACACCACGGTGGTCGGTCTCATTTCAGGTGGAGATGAGACAGAGTACAGAGACGAGGTCCAGCAACTGTCAACCAGGTGCTCAGCAAACCAAGGAGATCATCATAGACTTTAGACGAAACAGTACATCCCACGCCCCACTCCACCTGAACGGCGACTGCGTGGAAAGGGTTCCATCTTTCAAATTTCTGGGAGTACACATTTCTGAAGATCTCTCTTGGTCCACAAACACTATAGAAATAACTAAGAAGCAGTGACTACACCTCCTGATAACTCTCAGGAAAAAACAACTTGAACAGAAGCTGCTGGTTTCCTTCTACTGGTCAATCATTGAAAGTGTACTCACTTTTTGCATCATAGCATGGTATGCGGGGTGTTCGGCGGCAGACAGGAGTGCTCTGCAGAGGGTCATAGGCACAGATCCATTCTCAAAGGCACTGCCCACCCTGCTCACTGCCTGTTCAACCTGCTTCCCTCTGGCAGGTGCTATAGGTCAATGAAAACACGCACCGCCAGACTAACAAACAGCTTTTTCCCCTGGGCCATACGTTCACTGAACAAACAATAACCCTGTGCAATAATGGCCATTTCCCACTCCAACCCATCCCTCATCCCCTGTCGTGACCAACAACACTACCTCTGGACATTATTTCACTTGTGAACTTTCTTTCTTATGCTTGCTGCTATTTATTATGCCTGCTGCTATCTTACACATATGTGTGGGGGAGGGAATGCGTTGTCTGGGAGGAATGGGAGTGTGTCAGGCAATTATCTGTATCCCATAATACAATGTGCTGTATATGTGGGTAGGTGAGTGTGTCTGGGAGAGAAAAAGAGACAGTGAAATGTATGTAGGGGATGGGGGTGTTTGTAACAGATTTTTTATTTTTTTTTTTAAAGCTCTGATCTGGAGTGGCACCTTGAATTCCGTTGTGTTAATACACTGTATTTATGCAATGACAAACAAAGCTTGATTTTATTTGATTTGAAATTGCAGATTCAGAAGAAAGTCTAAGCAACAGTATAACAGATTAATACATTTCCATTACACCCCCCTCCCGAAAAAGCCTAGTCTGCTCTGATTTGTCAGCGCGCTTCCGCATGTCTGTGAGTCTCTGGAATCCCTGCTGTTCTTCCACTCCGAGCCTGAGACTGACTGCAACGGAGCAGGACTTTGTACCGTGAATAATCTCCAATAAAGGCTTCTAAACCAAGTACTACCCAACTGGATATGTTTCAGCAGTAATATGACCCGAAATTGGGGAGAAATTAACAAAAATGGCAGCCAAGATTAAAGCTTTCCCTGATTTAGCATGTAGCTAGACCTTTGTAAACACAGTAGTAGCTTAAAAAAGCTGCAATAGCCTGCCTGGACCAATCATATAATAGAATAGAACAGAATCTTTATTGTCATTGTTTCACAACGAAACACCGTTCAGCAGCTCTCAGTTGACAGTATAAGTAACAAACAAAAACACTGAGCTATCGAAGGGAAAACAAACACTGAAAGGGTACGATAAGTGCCAAACCTGATGCCCAAGAGCATCTGTATCGTTTTTAACGATGATGTGTAATGCCGTGGTTCTCAAACCTTTTCTGCAGGGCCCCCTTTTTGTAGATAAAAACATTTTCAATTTTTGTTGCTACCAAATGTGTCCTTTTGTTTGTGCTGATAGGACATTAATGCATCATCACTCTCTATAGCATCTGTATCAGTCAAAACTGGTGAACTCCTAGCAGTGTAAAATGTACAATTTTTCCATAAATCTTCAGAGAAAATATTCCTTCGAGCCGGAATTGAACCAGCGACCTAAGGATACCTGTTATTATCAATCTACAGTCCTCCGCTCTACCAACTGAGCTATCGAAGGGGTAAACACACGAACAGTGTACGACAAGTGCCAAACGTGATGTCCAAGACCATCTGTACCGTTTTTGGTGCTGATGGGCCATTAAAACCCGGCTCGGTGTCACCTAACACCGTAGTAGAAAATAGAAAAAAATGTTGAAAGCGGAACGTTCACAACATTGGGAAATCTGTGGTTTTTGCTCACAGGGTTTCTCTGAAGTACATTTACCTCATTATTTAAAGCTCTGGCCATGTTTAACATGAACATCTGACATTGTAACATTATAGATATGACAGAAAATACAGAAACGCATAATAGGTTCCCTTTAATGGGCACACAAGAGAAACAAAAAAGAAACAAGTGAAAATATGAACAATACATTAATTAGGATTATTCTCAAATAAATCAACAGAGAAACTGTAGCTTAGTCCAGATTTGATCTGTACTTAAAAATAAACCTCATCCTAAAGTGGAAGACAATGTTTCCGCCCAGTTTCGAACCGGGGACCTTTCGCGTGTGAGGCGAACGTGATAACCACTACACTACGGAAACTGAAATGTAAAAAAAAACATGACGTATTTCAATAAATATATGATCAAACTGTATATTTATATCTATATGAACCAGTATTTTCTAGACATAATATACCCTCTTCCTCTGCGAAATTTAAATGTTTTTAAAACAGCGCCACCTAGTGCCTGATTGACTTCATACTTGGCAGAGCCTCAGTGGAGCAGGGGGAACAAGTGTGTCAAGTTTTGTGTTAATCGGTACAACTGTTACTAAGATACGCAACACTTTCTGTTTTGACAGCCACCTACAGGAAGTTGTTCCTTTATAACTTGCAAAAGGCTCCTAACACACTACTGCTGGGTCTGGTGCAGCTGGGCCTCAGTCTCTCTTAAACCATGCACAACCCATTGCTTATAGCTAAGTCAAAGGTCCTAGACAGAACAATATAAGTGTGCAATCAAATTTTCCTTCATGTGTGTATTATGATCTTCCCATGATGTCTGAGTTCTCTCATCTATGGAATTAAAGACCAGACCATCAGACCCAAAATAATATACAATCGTTGCTGTCAGACGATACGCTCACTTTCCCTCTCAGTTGTCCCAGTGAAGGAAAAAATCTGCAAGGTTGATATAAGACAATAAATGGTAACTAAGTGGCGATCATTTGTGTTAACCTATAATATTATCATGGCCATGTTCCTCATGATTACTCCAAGTGTATTCCAAGTATTTGCATCTGCTTTATAGTTATGATGACGTAGATCAGGGAATTGAGGAAGTGAAGATACAGAAATTACAGCACCCATTAATAATTTAACAATGCTGACATGTGATTGTGTCAAGACAAGTGAGGTAGGGACAGAGCTTATAAACAAGGGGAAGAGGGAAGGTAAATTCTGCAGACCAGCTCTGCTCACACAGAAACAAGCCGGGCCTCTACACTGCTATAAGTATGTGGATGATTTGCGGTTTTGCATGTGAACTCAGTGGCATTCTCTGCTGTAAAGATGACATATCTGCACTGTTGTAGGAATACAAATTGAACGGTGTCCATTTAATTTTGATTTTGGGTTCAACATTTTATGTCTCTTCAATGCTTTTTAAAGATGGCAAATGCAATTCAATCTCAGACCAACATCACTGTTGGACAAGGATTACTGGAAAGAGCGTTATTTTGTACTCTTACTACAGTGCCATGCTGTGTGTTTCTCTTCATTAATGGGACCATGTTATTCACCTTGAGGAGTAAAACTGTGTTTTGTGAGACCTCACGTTACATTCTTCTGTTTAACCTCCTTATTGCAGACACTGTACAGCTGGCACTGAGTCAGTTACTGTACATACTGGCTGCTTGTAGAATAAGGCTGATGTATCCTTTATGTGGTGTTCTCACCATGCTTTCTGATCTAACAAATGAAATCTCTCCTCTCACACTGGTGGTGATGTCTCTGGAGAGATATGTAGCTGTGTGCTACCCACTGAGGCACTCTACCATCATCACCATCAGAAACACTGAAGTGGCTATCATTGTGGTTTGGGTTTTCAGTTCACTAAATGTCCTCACAAAAGTTATTTTACTGTTAGATTTTCCATTTGAAAACCTGGAGAGCCTGCAAATGAAATATTTTTGTGCTAGAGAAAACATGCTACTTGGCCGGATGTCTGACAATTATGACAAAGCGTTCACCTATTTTCTGTTTGTATCAGCGGGTGTGGCAGTCACTTCCTCCTATATTGGTGTGATGATAGCAGCCAGGTCAGCTTCCACAGACAAAGCCTCATCCCGAAAAGCTCGTAACACACTACTGCTGCATCTGGGGCAGCTGGGCCTCAGTCTCTCCTCAACCATACACAACCCATTGCTTATAGCTATGTCAAAGGTCCTAGACAGAATTATATTAGTGCGCATCCAAATTTTCCTTTATGTGTGTATTATCATTTTCCCAAGATGTCTGAGTTCTCTCATCTATGGAATCAGAGACCAGACCATCAGGCCTATCCTTATATACAATCTTTGCTGTCAGTGGAGACACTCACTTTCCCTCTCAGTCATCTCAACCAAGGCAAAAATCTGCATGCATACTTCATAGATGTTTTTAACTAAATATGTAAATTTAATCAAAATTTAAACTGTGAATGTGTAGCGTAGCTTCTAATAATACTTAGATTGGATAGATGTCACTATAGGTGAGTGAGTAAAGTATTTAGTTATTTTTTTTACAGAAAAACAACAGGCTTAAATTTTTTTAATTTTCATGAGACTTTGTTGAAGGGTGTAGCATGGGCCAAGGAAGAACCCATTAAATCTTGGAGAGGACGAAAACCAGTGCACACTCTCTACGGTCCAATATGTTAAATCTATTGACTGTTCCTCGCCCCTGTCTTAAGACCCGTAGCCATCGATCTTGTGAGTATGCAGCACAGAGACTGTGGAATGCTCTGCCCCCACCCTTAACGGTCTGCTGTTTCTGTGGACCCTTTTAAAAATCAGTTAAAGTCCCACCTTTTTAAACAGGCTTTTGGTTGACCTGTCAGCACTTTATTTATTGTATATTACTTTTACATTGTGTACTCTTTTATTATGTATCATCTTGTATTTATTTTTTCTGTAAAGCACTTTGGGATTTTTATCTGTGAAAAGCACTCTACAAATACATTTTACTTACTACATTCTTCCATAGAAATACAATCTTAAATTTTAGATTATTTCTTTCTTATTAATTATATGGAATGAGATGTAAAAGGAATTTATTTTAAAAACATTCATGTGGGATTTGCAGCACTTCACGATGTTTATGGCCTACTGTATATATTAATGTTTCTGTTAAGTAGAATAAAATAATGTGAATTACTATTGCAAATGTGCTGTTTTTTATGCAAAAACTAGAATTACTGCCTCACGTTTGATCCCCTCCACCAGTCAAGTTGCAGTTTATATTCATATCTGTCTAAACTCATATAATATATGTAGAGAAGACTTTGAAGGAATTTATTGAATGGTATTAAGTGTATTTTTTTATGTAATGCCGTGGTTCCCAAACCTTTTCTGCAGGGCCCCCTTTTTGTAGATGCACCGACTTTCAATTTTCTTTGCTGCCAAATGTGTCCTTTTGTTTGCACTGACGGGCCATTAATGCATCATCACTCTCTATAGCATCTGTATCAGTCAAAACTGATCTAAACAACGAGTCCCTTGACATCTTTCCATTGTTGATGGAAACACATTGGGCAGCAACGAAAAAAACACCTTTTGAGCTGGAATTGAACCAGCAACCTAAGGATACCTCTTATTGCTATCCTAAACTCCTCTACCAACTGAGCTATCGAAGGGGAACCAAACACTGAAAGGGTACGATAAGTGCCAAACCTGATGCCCAAGAGAATCTGTATCGTTTTTGGTGTTGATAGGGCATTATAATTAAATGAAGCAATAAAGACATCAGATCTAAATTATTATTATTATAATATTTAAAAATATTTTCAATTTTCATTGCTACCAAATGTGTCCTTTTGTTTGTGCTGATGGGAAATTAATGCATCATCACTCTCTACAGCATCAGTAGCAGTCAAAACTGGTGAACTCCTAGCTGTGTAAAATGTACTATTTTCCCATTCATTTTTAGAAAAAAATATACCTTTCAGCAGGAATTCAACCAGCGACTTAAGGAAACCTGCTATTATCAACCTACAGTCCTCCGCTCTACCAACTGAGATATCGAAGGAATACACGCTAACAGGGTACAATAAGTGCCAAACCTGACGTCCAAGAGCATCCGTATCTTTTTTGGTGTTGATGGGGCATTAACGCGTCATCACTCTCCATCTCTATAGCATTGCGTTTCCATCTCTATGGCAGGAAGGACACATATACGCAGCCAACACACACCACACACAATCATGTAGCTTATCCAACAGCTTTAGTCCACACAAAACTGGTGTACTCTTAAAAGTGTGAAAGTACTATTTTTCTATCTATTTTTAGAAAAGAAATATGTTGACCTAAGGATATCTGGTATTATCAACCTACGGTCCTCCGCTCTATCAACTGAGCTATCGAAGGGAACCACACTGAAAGGGTAGTATGTGCCAAATCTGACGTCCAAGAGCATCTGTATCGTTTTTGGTGATGATGGGCCATTAACGCATCATCACTCTCTATCTCTATAGCATTGCGTTTCCATCTCCATGGCAGCAAGGTCAAACATACGCAGATTCCACACACCACACACAATCATGTAGGTTATCTAACAGCTTGATTCCAGACAACACTGGTGTACTCTTAAAAGTGTGAATGCAGGGCCCCCTTTTTGTAGATAAAAAATATTTTCAATTTTCGTTGTACCAAATGTGTCCTTTTGTTTGTGCTGATGGGACATTAATGCATCATCACTCTCTATAGCATCTGTATCAGTCAAAACACACACACATCACGCATCATCACTCTCCATCTCCATAACAGCAAGGTCCAACATATGCAGCCTCCCCACACCACACACAATCATGTAGCTTATCCAGCAGCTTGAGTCCACACAAAACTGGTGTACTTTTAGCAGTGTAAAATGTACTACTTTACAATCTATTTTTAGAAAATAAATATTTTCACACTGCCATCCAAACCCGTGGAGGTTCATGTGAGTCACCTGTTTCAAGGGGCACTATGAGTTCCTGCAAGGTTTCAGCGCAATTTCATTTTTGTCTCAAATCGTAGGCATCTCTCCTTGTTCCGCTAGCTGCCTGCCCCCCTTAACCCGAATACTGTGAAAAAGCCCGGTCTCGGGAGACAACACTGGGGTTGTAAATGTCAAACAAACACTAGAGGCACAGGCTGTGCACCAAAATACAACAAGCCACTCCAGCCAATCACCGACAAGATGGTTGGGGGAGGAGGTGGGTGTTAGTTACAGTTAGTCAGTTAGTCATGACAGTTACAGAAACATGGGGGGAGGGGCGAGCTTGCTCTGTTTTGTTTGAAATTCACTTGGAACGTCAACAGAAGTGTCCATGCAGGAACTCATAGTGCACCTTTAACACTGGTACAAAGTTATTAAAGCGTTACTCTCGCTAAAATGCAACCTAGGGTCTTTTTGTGAATGTACCCGAGTCAAACTTTTGTTTAAAAGCATATTTAGGACGGAATCGCCACTTTTAAATTAAAATTAATTTTCGTTTTTCGGTCAAATGGCCTTTTGAATGGGAGTGGTATGGGCACTTTTATGCTAGCCTCAAAATAGCTATTTTTAAAACACTAAGAAGGCTCGACACAATATGAGACTTTGCTCGAAGTATCACCAGGGGCTCTACACCTTAACAAAAGCATTGACAACATTGTTTGTGTACACAGAGTTTACTAAAAAGAAAGGTTTTGAGCAACTCACGTTAGCAGTTGTTTACGCTATTCGCCATTTTCCCAGTCAAAAATAGGCGATCTCCAAATGCGAATGAACGGACTCCATAGGAGGAAATGTCATTCTTATATGAGGCTCCTTTTTCAACTACAAGGTCAATATTGTGTTTCACTAACGACAAAACAACAAATTATCCATGCATTTATATGGAACTAAGCTTTTGGAGCATTCCATCTTTACTCTCCTCCCTTGACTGTTTTTGACTGGCTCGATAGACGGCGACCGGAAGAACAACAGCTACAGTGAGTTGTTCAAAACCTTTCTTTTTAGTAAACTCTGTGTACACAAACAATGTTGTCAATGCTTTCGTTAAGATGTAGAGACCCTGGTCATACTTCGAGCAAAGTTTCATGTTGTGTCGAGCTTTCTTAGTGTTTTAAAAATAGCTATTTTGAGGGTAGCATAAAAGTGCCCCTAGCACTCCCGTTCAAAAGGCCATTTGACCAAAAAACGAAAATACGGTAAATACGGTCTTAAAAGTGGCGATTCCGTCCTAAATATGCTTTTAAACGAAAGTTTGACTCGGGTATAGTCACAAAAAGATCCTAGGTTGCATTTTGGCGAGAGTTACGCTTTAAGTCAAATGTTCTTTTTTCCGAATAAATGAAGCAATAAAGACAACAGATCTAAAAATGAGTCCCTTGACATCTTTCCATTCTGAATGGAAACACATTGGGCAGCAACGAAAAATACATCCTTCGAGCCTGAAATTAACCAGCGACCTGAGGATACCTGTTATCCTCAACCTACAGTCCTCCACTATACCAACTGACCTACTGAGAGCTAGCACACACTCAAAGGGTACAAGCCAAACCTGACGCCCAAGAGTGTCTGTATCATTTTTAACGATGATGTGTAATGCCTTCTTTCCCAAACCTTTTCTGCAGAGCCCCTTTTTGTATTTAAAAATATTTTAAATTTTTGTTGCTACCAAATGTGTCCTTTTGTTTGTGCTGATAAGAAATTAATGCATCATCACTCTCTATAGCATCTGTATCAGTCAAAACTAGTGAACTATTAGCAGTGTAAAATATACTATTTTTCCATTCATTTTTAGAAAAAAATATTACATCGAGCCAGAATTGAACCAGCGACCTAAGTATACCTGTTATCATCAACCTACAATTCTCCGCTCTACCAACTGAGCTATCGAAGGGACAACCGCTGACGTGGTACAAGTGCCAAACCTGACGTCCAGGAGCGTCCGTATCATTTTTGGTGTTGATGGGGCATTAACGTGTCATCACTCTCCATCTCTATAGCATTGTGTTTCCATCTCTATGGCAGGAAGGACACACATACGCAGCCAACA
This sequence comes from Sander lucioperca, assembly GCF_008315115.2. Lineage (NCBI taxonomy): Eukaryota > Metazoa > Chordata > Actinopteri > Perciformes > Percidae > Sander > Sander lucioperca. Next base: position 24,823,548 of record NC_050185.1, read on the forward strand.
CACACCACACACAATCATGTAGCTTATCCAACAGCTTTAGTCCACACAAAACTGATGTACTCTTAAAAGTGTGAATGTACTATTTTTTTATCTATGTTTAGAAAAGATATATTACTAAGTACGTTAAACACGTACTTCATGCTTTGTTTTTTTCACACCTTGATTACTGTTCTGTGGTTTGGTCCAGCACCTCAACAATTAATATAAGAAAACTACAAGTGATTCAGAATAAAGCGGTACGTGTGGCTCTCTCATGTGGGTTTAGATCAAATGTTGATAAAATGCATGAAAGCCTCTCATGGTTTAAAGTTAAAAACAGATTTGTGTATTCACTAATGTTTTTTTACATAATGTTATAACAAACAAAACACCTTTTACTTTACATACAAAACTATCTGTTAGTACTGATATACATCATTATTTAACAAGGCATGCAGTAGTAGTAGGAGTTTTATTTTACCTAAAGTGAAAACCAAATCAATTCAACGTTCAGTTAGGTACAGAGCAATGTGTGAATGGAACTCTCTTCCAAATACTATCAAACAACAAAACACTCAGTATGGTTTTAAAAAAATCACTTAAGAAATATTACCTTCAAAGATATTTCAATATTTAATATCAATTTAGAGAGATTCTGTCATAGGGCTTTTCGTTATATCTTATTTTTTTAAAAATCTATTTGGGGTAGCGTAATCTTTTCAACTTCTTTTATATTATTTATTTAATGTATTTTTTCTTTTTTGTGTGTGATTATTTGCGTTAATTGTAAAATATGATTTATATTTTCAAATGTTGTGTAATCTGAATAATGTCTTGTGCGTATGGTGTATAATGTGATGTCGTAAATTGTATTGTCACATGATAGATTGTAGGACCCCAGGAAGAATAGCTTTTAGCTATGCTGAAGCTAATGGGGATCCAAATAAAACAAACAAACTATTTTTCAAATACAGTCCTCCGCTCTACCAATTGAGCTATCGAAGGGATACACACACTAAGAGGATACGACAGTGTCAAATGTGACGTCCCAGAGCGTCCGTATCTTTTTTTGCGATGATGGGCCATTAACGCGTCATCACTCTCAATCGCTATAGCATTGCGTTTCCATCTCTATAACATCAAGGTCGCACATACACACACCACACACAATCATGTAGCTTATCCAGCAGCCTGAGTCCACACAAAACTGGTGTCCTCTTAAAAGTGTGAATGTACTATGTTTCTATCTATTTTTAGAAAAGAAACATGTTCACACTGCCATCCACCGGGCTGATAATCGGCCGTTGCACAGACTGGCGAGGTCAGTGACTCAAGTCTGTTCGGTGTGTTCCATGCCGTCGTCCATTGGAGGAGCTATCGTCCTTCATTTTGGCCGACCTGACATGCTCAGTCGGAGACAGGGCAGTCGAGACTCACCCGGAAATGGCAAGCGGGATGAGCCTCTTAAAATCTGACGAAAATCTTTTAAACAGACCTTTGTCAATCTGAAATGAAGACAGATTCAGTACCTGCATGGCCTATTTCTCGCTTAAAATGTTTTCATTCAAATGTGAACTATTTTAATACAATATGTGATCGTATTCTGAATGAGTCGCCAGTAATGGCCGTTTGAAAAATCCAAAATCCGGAAGCAGCAGCCAGACCCATGTGACGCGTTCGTCCAAACAGCTGCCGGTTTTCATTTTTTTGGCGACAATACAGATTACCGCCGCCTGATGTTATGGAGGCGTATTACGTCTCGTCGCTTTGGTGTGTTCCGAGGCACTTTTTTTACCAACTCGGGGAGACTGATCAGTCCAACTGCCTTTTCTGCCAACGTTCGGCCGTCTGGTTGGTGTGTAACTGCCATTAGACTACTCCTAGGGCATTTTCACACCTATAGTTTGTTTGCTCTAGCCTAAATCAGTGGAGGAGTTTGTAAACTTGGAGCAATTGTCCCTTGGTTTTGTTCCACACGTAGAAAAATCCAAGGGAACCAAAAATGCATCATTACAAAGCAAGCAAAAACTGTTAACTTTGCTTTTTGGTCAGATGTGTCTGGTGGGAGCAAGAAAGTTAGTACAGTAAGAGGGTCCTGTGTTCTTGACTAGTGCATATTTCTTGAATCTTCACGTTCAAACCAGCTCATTTCATTTAAATAAATTTTAAGACAATGTTTTGCGAGCAAAATCTCTACGCCTGCTGTGCTCACCAAGACTTCGCTCTGCTCTGCTACTGTCTATCTCTAACTTTACAGCAGCTGGATTTGCCTCAGAAATGCAATGTCAGCGAGCTTGACCGCAGTCTATTTCTGTTAGAGCAACATTGCAAGCTGCTACAGTTTGCATGCTCTTCCGCATCGCAGACTGCAAAGCCCAAATGACTACAGGAGCCATTTAGCTCAGACTTGCGGGGTACATATAGAAAGTCTTTATTGTCCCATAGGGATAATCATTTCCACACATCTTCTTTGCATGTTCCATAACAACAACATATAAAAACACATAAAACATGTAACACATGAAACATAAAAAAAATGCAGTTTGAGGTCAGATCACGTTCTCACTACAAACAAACAACTTCAGAGTTGGTTTGAAAGTGTTTGGTCCGCTTTTGGTGCGCATCCGACTGCGATTGGAAAATGGAAAATGAACTCTATTGCGATTCATCCAAACTAAATTAGGCAGGTGTGAAAGCCCCCCCTAGACTCACAAGCTCGATGGTGTTTTTTGCTGCCAACGGCTCCTTCCAGGAAGCGCTGCGACCGCTGCCTCCAACGCACCTAACCCTAACCTTAACCCTAACCATAATCGTAAACATATCCATTGCCTAATTGACTTCAAGGCACCTAACCCTAACCTTAACCCTAACCATAACCAGTGCCTTATCCTAGTGCCGTTAGGGGCAAAAAACACAGATAAACAACTCACAACCTGGACAGATTCTTGGTCTTTTCTGCAATGCAAACTGACACTCTTAGGAATTTTTGGAGTCTTTTTAAGATGATAACCTGTTAATTATGAATAGTTCCTGAGTGGCAATAGTTAGTGATTTCCTATAATTTTTTCATGGCCATGTTCCTCATAATTACTCCATGTTGGGTATTTGCATCTGCTTCATGGATATGATGACTTAGATCAGGGAATTGAGATGTGGTACAGGAATTACATCACCACTTAATCATTTGTTAACAATGTTGACATGTGATTTTTTTAAGACGAGTGAGGGAAGGACGGAGCTTATAAACAATATGTGAGGGAAGGTAAATTCTGCAGACCAGCTCGGCTCACACAGAAACAAGCCGGGCCTCTACACTGCTGAAAGTATGTGGATGATTTGCAGTTTTGCATGTGTACTCAGTGGCATAATCTGCTGGAAAGATGACATATCTGCACTGTTGTAGGACTACAAATTGAACAGCGTCCATTTAATTTTGATTTTGGGTTCAACATTTTATGTCTCTTAAATGCTTTTTAAAGATGGCAAATGCAATTCAATCTCAGACCAACATCACTGTTGGACGGGGGTTACTGGAACGAGTGTTATTCTCCACTGTGACTACAGTGCCGTGCTGTGTTTTTCTCTACATTAATGGGACCATGTTATTGACCTTGAGGAGTAAAACTGTGTTTTGTGAGACCTCACGTTACATTCTTCTGTTTAACCTCCTTTTTGCAGACACTGTACAGCTGGCACTGAGTCAGTTACTATACATACTGGCTGCTTGTGGAATAAGGCTGATGTATCCTTTATGTGGTGTTCTCACCATGCTTTCTGATCTCACATATGAAATATCTCCTCTCACACTGGTGGTGATGTCTCTGGAGAGATATGTAGCTGTGTGTTACCCACTGAGGCACTCTACCCTCGTCACCATCAGAAACACTGAAGTGGCTATCATTGTGGTTTGGGTTTTCAGTTCACTAAATGTCCTCACAAAAGTTATTTTACTGTTACATTTTCCGTTTGAAAACCTGGAGAGCCTGCAAATGAAATATTTTTGTGCTAGAGAAAACATGCTACTTGGCCGGATGTCTGACAATTATGACAAAGCGTTCACCTATTTTCTGTTTGTATCAGCGGGTGTGGCAGTCACTTCCTCCTATATTGGTGTGATAATAGCAGCCAGGTCAGCCTCCACAGACAAAACCTCATCCCAAAAAGCTCGTAACACACTACTGCTGCATCTGGGGCAGCTGGGCCTCAGTCTCTCCTCAACCATACACAACCCATTGCTTATAGCTATGTCAAAGGTCCTAGACAGAATTATATTAGTGCGCATCCAAATTTTCCTTTATGTGTGTATTGTCATTTTCCCAAGATGTCTGAGTTCTCTCATCTATGGAATCAGAGACCAGACCATCAGGCCTATCCTTATATACAATCTTTGCTGTCAGTGGAGACACTCACTTTCCCTCTCAGTCATCTCAACCAAGGCAAAAATCTGCATGCATACTTCATAGATGTTTTTAACTAAATATGTAAATTTAATCCAAATTTAAACTGTGAATGTGTAGCGTAGCTTCTAATAATACTTAGATTGGATCGATGTGACTGTAGGTGAGTGAGTGAAGTATTTTTTTTTTTTTTACAGAAAAACAACAGGCTTAATTTTCATGAGACTTTGTTGAAGGGTGTAGCATGGGCCAAGGAAGAACCCATTAAATCTTAGAGAGGACGAAAACCAGTGCACACTCTCTACGGTCCAATATGTTAAATCTATTGACTGTTCCTCGCCCCTGTCTTAAGACCCGTAGCCATCGATCTTGTGAGTATGCAGCACAGAGACTGTGGAATGCTCTGCCCCCACCCTTAACGGTCTGCTGTTTCTGTGGACCCTTTTAAAAATCAGTTAAAGTCCCACCTTTTTAAACAGGCTTTTGGTTGACCTGTCAGCACTTTATTTATTGTATATTACTTTTACATTGTGTACTGTTTTATTATGTATCATCTTGTATTTATTTTTTTGTAAAGCACTTTGGGATTTTTATCTGTGAAAAGTGCTCTACAAATACATTTTACTTACTTACATTCTTCCATAGAAATACAATCTTAAATTTTAGATTATTTCTTTCTTATTTATTATATGGAATGAAATGTAAAAGGAATTTGTTTTAAAAACTTTCATGTGGGATTTACAGCACTTCACGATGATGTTTATGGCCTACTGTATATATTAATGTTTCTGTTAAGTAGAATAAAATAATGTGAATTACTATTGCAAATGTGCTGTTTTTTATACAAAAACTAGAATTACTGCCTCACGTTTGATCCCCTCCACCAGTCAAGTTGCAGTTTATATTCATATCTGTCTAAACTCATACTATATGTAGAGAAGACTGAAGAAATTGAATGGTATTAAGTGTATTTTTTAATGTAATGCCGTGGTTCCCAAACATTTTCTGCAGGGCCCCCTTTTTGTAGATGCACACACTTTCAATTTTCTTTGCTGCCAAATGTGTCCTTTTGTTTGCACTTATGGGCCATTAATGCATCATCACTTTCTGTAGCATCTGTATCAGTCAAAACTGATCTAAAAAAAAGTCCCTTGACATGTTTCCATTGTTAATGGAAACAAATTGGGCAGCAATGAAAAAAACATCCTTCGAGGCAGAATTGAAACCTAATGACACCTGTTATTGTCACCCTACAGTTCTCCGCTCTACCAACTGAGCTATAGAAGGGGAATCAAACACTGAAAGGGTACGATAAGTGCCAAACCTGATGCCCAAGAGCGTCTTTATCGTTTTTGGTGTTGATAGGGCATTAACGCATCATCACTCTCCATCTCTATAGCAGCAAGGACACACATATGCAGCCTCCACACACACCACACACAATCATGGAGCTTATCCAGTAGCTTGACTCCACACAAAACTGGTGTACTTTTAGCAGTGTAAAATGTACTATTTTACAATCTATTTTTAGAAAAGAAATATGTTCGCAATGACATCCAAACCCTTGAAGGTTCTTAGGAGCAACTTGTTTAACACTGGTACAAAGTTATTAAATCAAGTGTTCTTTTGTCCGACTAAATGAAGCAATAAAGACATCAAATCTAAAAATGAGTCGCTAGACATCTTTCCATTCTGAATGGAAACACATCGGGCAGTAATGAAAAATACATCCTTCGAGCCAGAATAGAACTAGTGACCTAAGGATACCTGGTATTACTAACCTACAGTCCTCCGGTCTACCAACTGAGCTATCGAAGAGAAACACACTGAAAGGGTACGATAAGTGCCAAACCTGATGCCCAAGAGCATCTGTATCATTTTTAACAATGATGTGTAATGCCGTGCTTCCCAAACCTTTTCTGCAGAGCCCCTTTTTTGTATTTAAAAATATTTTCAATTTTCATTGCTACCAAATGTGTCCTTTTGTTTGTGCTGATGGGAAATTAATGCATCATCACTCTCTTTATTTTTAGAAAAAAATATTCCTTTGAGCAGGAATACAACCAGCGACTTAAGGAAACCTGCTATTATCAACCTACAGTCGTCCGCTCTACCAACTGAGATATCGAAAGGATACACATTAACAGGGTACAATAGGTGCCAAACCTGACGTCCAAGAGCATCCGTATACTTTTTGGTGATGATGGGGCATTAACGTGTCATCACTCTCCATCGCTATAGCATTGCGTTTCCATCTCTATAACAGCAAGGTCGCACATACACACACCACACACAATCATGTAGCTTATCCAGCAGCATGAGTCCACACAAAACTGGTGTCCTCTTAAAAGTGTGAATGTACTATTTTTCTATCTATTAGAAAATTAAATATTAGAAAAGAAACATGTTCACACTGCCATTCAATGCAGTAAAAGTCTAATAATGGGTTTAGTGCAGGTGTAACAATAAAAAGAAGAAGCAGTTCCTGACTCCCAACAACATGGTGAGGGCCAACGGCACTGCAGAAGATTAGTGAAGCGACTACGGAAAACGAGTCAAGCTGATAGGGGTTTAGGGAGGGCAGTATCCTTTCTTGTTGTTGGCAACCCAAGGTATTCAGTGTAAGTTGTGGCATGTTGGTAGCTAGTATAGCTTGGAGGAAATTAAATCCCCAAGACGTAACAAACCATTTCTCCAGTACTACCTGTGACGTGACAATGGGAATGAAGGCCAGAACTACAACTACATACTGTAAGACCCAAGTAGAAAAAAAAAATATTCTCCTTATGGCAGTTACACACAGGGCTGATAATCGGCCGTTGGACAGACTGGCGAGGTCAGTGACTCGAGTCTGTTCGGTGTGTTCCATGCCGTCGTCCGTTGGAGGAGCTGTCGGCCTTCATTTTGGCCGACCTGACATGCTCAGTCGGAGACAGGGCAGTCGAGACTCACCCGGAAATGACAAGCGGGATGAGCGTGACTAAGCCTCTCAAAATCTGACGAAAACCTTTGTCGATCTGAAATGAAGACAGATTCAGCAACTGCATGGCCTATTTCTCGCTTAAAATGTTTTCAGAAACACGTTTCGGTGAACTATTTTAATACAATATGAGATCGTATTCTGAATGAGTCGCCAGTAATGGCCGGTTGAAAAATCCAAAATCCGGAAGCAGCAGCCAGACCCATATGACGCGTTCGTCCAAACAGCTGCCGGTTTTAATTTTTTTGGCGACAATACAGATTAGCGCTGCCTGATGTTATTGAGGTGTATTACGTCTCATCGCTTTGGTGTGTTCCGAGGCACTTTTTTGACCAACTCGGGGAGACTGATCAGTCCAACTGCCTTTTCTGCCAACGGTCGGCTGTCTGGTTGGTGTGTAACTGCCATTAGGCTACTCCTAGGGCATTTTCACACCTATAGTTTGTTTGCTCTAGCCTAAATCAGTGGAGGAGTTTGTAAACTTGGAGCAATTGTCCCTTGGTTTTGTTCCACACGTAGAAAAATCCAAGGGAACCAAAAATGCATCATTACAAAGCAAGCAAAAGATGTTAACTTTGCTTTTTGGTCAGATGTGTCTGGTGGGAGCAAGAAAGTTAGTACAGTAAGAGGGTCCTGTGTTCTTGACTAGTGCATATTTCTTGAATCTTCACGTTCAAACCAGCTCATTTCATTTAAATAATTTTTAAGACATTGTTTTGGGAGCAACATTTCTACGCCTGCTGTGCTCACCAAGACTTCGCTCTGCTCTGCTACTGTCTAATAATGTGAATTACTATTGCAAATGTGCTGTTTTTTATGCAAAAACTAGAATTACTGCCTCACGTTTGTTCCCCTCCACCAACCAGTCAAGTTGCAGTTTATATTCATATCTGTCTAAACTCACATACTATATGTAGAGAAGACTGAAGAAATTGAATGGTATTAAGTGCATTTTTTAATGTAATGCCGTGGTTCCCAAACCTTTTCTGCAGGGCCCCCTTTTTGTAGATGCACACACTTTCAATTTTCCTTGCTGCCAAATGTGTCCTTTTGTTTGCACTGATGGGCCATTAATGCATCATCACTCTCTGTAGCATCTATATCAGTCAAAACTGATCTAAAAAAAAAGTCCCTTGACATGTTTCCATTGTTAATGGAAACAAATTGGGCAGCAACGAAAAAAACATCCTTTGAGGCAGAATTGAACCAGCAACCTAATGATACCTTTCATTGTCATCCTACAGTCCTCCACTCTACCAACTGAACTATCGAAGGGGAAACAAACACTGAAAGGGTACGATAAGTGCCAAACCTGAACCCCAAGAGCATCTGTATCGTTTTTGGTGTTGATAGGGCATTAACGCATCATCACTCTCCATCTCTATAGCAGCAAGGACACACATATGCAGCCTCCACACACACCACACACAATCATGGAGCTTATCCAGTAGCTTCAGTCCACACAAAACTGGTGTACTTTTAGCAGTGTAAAATGTACTATTTTACAATCTATTTTTAGAAAAGAAATATGTTCGCAATGACATCCAAACCCTTGAAGGTTCTTAGGAGCAACTTGTTTAACACTGGTACAAAGTTATTAAATCAAGTGTTCTTTTGTCTGAATAAATGAAGCAATAAAGACATCAAATCTAAAAATTAGTCGCTAGACATCTTTCCATTCTGAATGGAAACACATCGGGCAGTAACGAAAAATACATCCTTCGAGCCAGAATAGAACGAGCGACCTGTCTATATCTAACTTTACAGCAGCTGGTTTTGCCTCAGAAAGGCAATGTCAGCGAGCTTGACCGCAGTCTATTTCTGTTAGAGCAACATTGCAAGCTGCTACAGTTTGCATGCTCTTCCGCATCGCAGACTGCAAAGCCCAAATGACTACAGGAGCCATTTAGCTCAGACTTGCGGGGTACATATAGATAGTCTTTATTGTCCCACAGGGATAATCATTTCCACACATCTTCTTTTCATGTCCCATAAAAACAACACATATAAAAACACATCAAACATGTAACACATATAAAAAACAAAATGCAGTTTGAGGTCAGATCATGTTCTCACTACAAACAAACCGCTTCAGAGTTGGTTTGAAAGTGTTTGGTCCGTTTTTGGTACGCATCTGACTGCGATTGGAAAATGGAAAATGAACTCTATTGCGATTCATCCAAACTAAATTAGGCAGGTGTGAAAGCCAACCCTAGACTCACAAGCTCGATGGTGTTTTTTGCTGCCAACGGCTCCTTCCAGGAAGCGCTGCGACCACTGCCTCCAAGGCAACCTAACCCTAACCTTAACCCTAACCCTAATCATAACCATATCCATTGCCTAATTGACTTCAAGGCAGCGCTGCAACCGTTGACTTCAAGGCACCTAACCCTAACCTTAACCCTAAACATGACCAGTGCCTTATCCTAGTGCCATTACATTACATTACATTACATGTCATTTAGCTGACGCTTTTATCCAAAGCGACTTACAATTAAGTGCTTTCAACTGTGAAGGTTCAAACTCCAGACCATAAGTAGTAAGTGCAAATACAGTAGCTTTAAATAGGCAAAGCTACAAAGAGACATATGAAAGTGCAGGTTCGAAAGTGCATGTTCAAGAAATTAAATCTTTTTTTTTTTTATCCGAGGTGTAGTCGGAAGAGATGTGTTTTTAGCCTTCGGCGGAAGATGTGTAGGCTTTCGGCCATCCTGATATCGATGAGGAGCTCGTTCCACCATTTGGGAGCCAGGAGAGTGAACAGTCGGGATTTCGTTGAGTGATTAGTTCTCCCTCGCTGTGAGGGGGCAGCCAGCAGTTTGGCTGATGCAGTACAAAGTGGGCGGGTTGGGGTATAGGGTATAGGGTTTTTGCCCATTAGGGGCAAAAAACACAGATAAACGACTCACAACCTGGACAGATTCTTGGTCTTTTATGCAATGCAAACTGACACTCTTAGGAATTTTTGGAGTCTTTTTAAGATGATAACCTGTTAATTATGAATAGTTCCTGAGTGGCAATAGTTAGTGATTTCCTGTAAAATTTTCATGGCCATGTTCCTCATAATTACTCCATGTTGGGTATTTGCATCTGCTTCATGGATATGATGACGTAGATCAGGGAATTGAGATGTGGTACAGGAATTACATCACCACTTAATCATTTGTTAACAAGGTTGACATGTGATTTTTATAAGACAAGTGAGGGAAGGACGGAGCTTATAAATAATATGTGAGGGAAGGTAAATTCTGCAGACCAGCTCTGCTCACACAGAAACAAGCCGGGCCTCTACACTGATGAAAGTATGTGGATGATTTGGGGTTTTGCATGTGAACTCTGTGGCATTCTCTGCTGTAAAGATGACATATCTGCACTGTTGTAGGACTACAAATTGAACAGCGTCCATTTAATTTTGATTTTGGGTTAAACATTTTATGTCTCTTAAATGCTTTTTAAAGATGGCAAATGCAATTCAATCTCAGACCAACATCACTGTTGGACAAGAATTACTGGAAAGAGCGTTATTTTGTACTCTTACTACAGTGCCGTGCTGTGTTTTTCTCTTCATTAATGGGACCATGTTATTCACCTTGAGGAGTAAAACTGTGTTTTGTGAGACCTCACGTTACATTCTTCTGTTTAACCTCCTTTTTGCAGACACTGTACAGCTGGCACTGAGTCAGTTACTATATATACTGGCTGTTTGTGGAATAAGGCTGATGTATCCTTTATGTGGTGTTCTCACCATGCTCGCCGATCTCACAAATGAAATCTCTCCTCTCACACTGGTGGTGATGTCTCTGGAGAGATATGTAGCTGTGTGTTACCCACTGAGGCACTCTACCCTCATCACCATCAGAAACACTGAAGTGGCTATCATTGTGGTTTGGGTTTTCAGTTCACTAAATATCCTCACAAAAGTTTTTTTACTGTTGAATTTTCCGTTTGAAAACCTGGAGAGCCTGCAAATGAAATATTTTTGTGCTAGAGAAAACATGCTACTTGGCCGGATGTCTGACAATTATGACAAAGCGTTCACCTATTTTCTGTTTGTATCAGCGGGTGTGGCAGTCACTTCCTCCTATATTGGTGTGATAATAGCAGCCAGGTCAGCTTCCACAGACAAAGCCTCATCCCGAAAAGCTCGTAACACGCTGCTGCTGCATCTGGTGCAGCTGGGCCTCAGTCTCTCCTCAACCATACACAACCCATTGCTTATAGCTATGTCAAAGGTCCTAAACCGAATAATGCGCATCCAAATTTTCCTTTATGTGTGTATTATCATTTTACCAAGATGTCTGAGTTCTCTCATCTATGGAATCAGAGACCAGACCATCAGGCCCATCCTTATATACAATCTTTGCTGTCAGTGGAGACACTCACTTTCCCTCTCAGTCATCTCAACCAAGGCAAAAATCTGCATGCATACTTCATAGATGTTTTTAACTAAATGTGTAAATTTAATCCAAATTTAAACTGTGAATGTGTAGCGTAGCTTCTAATAATACTTAGATTGGAAAGATGTCACTATAGGTGAGTGAGTGAAGTATTTTTTTTTTTTTACAGAAAAACAACAGGCTTAATTTTCATGAGACTTTGTTGAAGGGTGTAGCATGGGCCAAGGAAGAACCCATTAAATCTTGGAGAGGACGAAAACCAGTGCACACTCTCTACAGTCTAATATGTTAAATCTATTAACTGTTCCTCGCCCCTGTCTTAAGACCCGTAGCCATCGATCTTGTGAGTATGCAGCACAGAGACTGTGGAATGCTCTGCCCCCACCCTTAACGGTCTGCTGTTTCTGTGGACCCTTTTAAAAATCAGTTACTGTTTTATTATGTATCATCTTGTATTTTTTTTTTTTTGTAAAGCACTTGGGGATTTTTATCTGTGAAAAGCGCTCTACAAATACATTTTACTTACGTACATTCTTCCATAGAAATACAATCTTAAATTTTAGATTATTTCTTAGTTATTATATGGAATAAGATGTAAAAGGAATTTATTTTAAAAACATTCATGTGGGATTTGCAGCACTTCACAATGATGTTTATGGCCTACTGTATATATTAATGTTTCTGTTAAGTAGAATAAAATAATGTGAATTACTATTGCAAATGTGCTGTTTTTTATGCAAAAACTAGAATTACTGCCTCACGTTTGTTCCCCTCCACCAACCAGTCAAGTTGCAAACTCATATAACATATGTAGAGAAGACTTTGAAGGAATTTATTGAATGGTATTAAGTGTATTTTTTTATGTAATGCCGTGGTTCCCAAACATTTTCTGCAGGGCCCCCTTTTTGTAGATGCACATACTTTCAATTTTCCTTGCTGCCAAATGTGTCCTTTTGTTTGCACTGATGGGCCATTAATGCATCATCACTCTCTATAGCATCTATATCAGTCAAAACTGTTCTAAAAAACGAGTCCCTTGACATGTTTCCATTGTTAATGGAAACACATTGGGCAGCAACAACAAAAACATCCTTCAAGCCGGAATTGAACCAGCAACCAAAGGATACCTCTTATCATCATCCTACAGTCCTCTGCTCTACCAACTGAGCTATCAAATGGGAAACAAACACTGAAAGAGTACGATAAGTGCCAAAACCTGATGCCCAAGAGCATCTTTATCGTTTTTTGGTGTTGATAGGGCATTAACGCATCATCACTCTCCATCTCTATAGCAGCAAGGACACACATATGCAGCCTCCACACACACCACACACAATCATGGAGCTTATCCAGTAGCTTGAGTCCACACAAAACTGGTGTACTTTTAGCAGTGTAAAATGTACTATTTTACAATCTATTTTTAGAAAAGAAATATGTTCACAATGCCATCCAAACCCTTGAAGGTTCTTGGGAGCAACTCGTTTAAAGCAGCCATATTATGCTCATTTTCAGGTTCATAATTGTATTTTAAGGTTGTACCAGAATAGGTTTACATGGTTTCATTTTCAAAAAACACCATATTTTTGTTGTACTGCACCGCTCTCTCTCACTGCTGCAGATCCTCTTTTCAGCTGGTCTCTGTTTTAGCTACAGAGTGAGACCTCTTTTCTTCTTCTTCTTCTGTACTATCTTTGATTGCACTCACACATGTGCAGTAGCTCAGATGTAGATCATGTCAGCTAGCTAGCTCCATAGACAGTAAAAGAAAGGCTGTTTCTACAACTTCGGTCAGTTACAAGGCAGGATTAGCTGGGAGACTTCTAAATGAGGGCGCACATGTAAGTAGTTCTTTTGTAGATTATGGTGAACTTGTGTGTGTTAGCAGTGCTTTGCTATTGAGAACGAGGTAGCATGCTAGCGTTAGCATTACCGTTAGCATGCTAATGAGCTAATGGTTGCGGTTAGCCTGCTCGTTTCAGCTTGTGACGTCACAAGCCGTGCCGATTTTGAACAGCTCACCCAGAGACTGAAGGCAGGACACATTCAGAAACCGTATCTCACTCTAAACAGCATGGATGGATTTTTTTCAAAGTTTGTATGTGTGTGGAAGCACAAGAGACACAACATAACACCCCAAATCCCAGAAAAAGTGATTTTTTCATAATATGGGCACTTTAACACTGGTACAAAGTTATTAAGTCAAGTGTTCTTTTGTCTGAATAAATGAAGCAATAAAGACAACAGATAAATTATTATTATTATAATATTTAAAAATATTTACAATTTTCATTGCTACCAAATGTGTCCTTTTGTTTGTGCTGATGGGAAATTAATGCATCATCACTCTCTATAGCATCTGTAGCAGTCAAAACTGGTGCACTCCTAGCTGTGTAAAATGTACTATTTTTCCATTCACTTTTAGAAAAAAACATTCCTTTGAGCAGGAATTCAACCAGCGACTTAAGGAAACCTGCTATTATCAACCTACAGTCCTCCGCTCTACCAACTGAGATATCGAAGGAATACACGCTAACAGGGTACAATAAGTGCCAAACCTGACGTCCAAGAGCATCCGTATCTTTTTTGTTGTTAATGGGGCATTAGCGCGTCATCACTCTCCATCTCTATAGCATTGCGTTTCCATCTCTATGGCAGGAAGGACACATATACGCAGCCAACACACACAATCATGTAGCTTATCTAACAGCTTTAGTCCACACAAAACTGGTGTACACTTAAAAGTGTGAATGTACTATTTTTCTATCTATTTTTAGAAAAGAAATATGTTGACCTAAGGATATCTGGTATTATCAACCTACAGTCCTCCGCTCTATCAACTGAGCTATCAAAGGGAACCACACTGAAAGGGTAGCATGTGCCAAACCTGACGTCCAAGTGCGTATGTATCGTTTTTGGTTGATGATGGGCCATTAACGCATCATCACTCTCCATCTCTATAACAGCAAGGTCCACATATGCAGCCTCCCCACACCACACACAATCATGTAGCTTATCCAGCAGCTTGAGTCCACACAAAACTGGTGTACTTTTAGCAGTGTAAAATGTACTATTTTACAATCTAATTTTAGAAAATAAATATTTTCACACTGCCATCCAAACCCTTGGAGGTTCATGTGAGCCACCTGTTTAACGGTGCACTATGAGTTCCTGCAAGGTTTCAGCGCAATTTCATTTTTGTCTCAAATCGTAGGCATCTCTCCTTGTTCTGCTAGCTAGCTGCCCCCCCTAACCTGAATACTGTGAAAAAGTCTGGTCTCGGGAGACAACACAGGGGTCGTAAACGTCAAACAAACACTAGAGGCACAGGCTGTGCACCAAAATACAACAAACCACTCCAGCCAATCACCGACAAGATGGTTGGGGGACAGGGGCGGAGCCAGACAATATAAACATTCGGGGCTTAGCCCAAACCTAGGGGGGATTTTTTTCCCAATTACGTCAGCTAAATGCACTATTTTTCAGGCTGTTTGAGTTAATAGAATGCCTAAAATTCTATATACTATCTGGGAAAATGATGATAGTTACTCAGTAAAAAATAAAAAAATCACCCAGTAGAGCCTCCAACCTATTTTGTATTTAATTGTTCTCCAGCTGTAGTGAATCCAAAACACCAACAATGTTAAGGATGACTCATTTTCACCCCTGGCAACTAAAAAGAGGCAACCATTATCTGACTATTTTGAAGTTAGCCTACATAGGTAAAATTGGAATTTGGTGTAAACATCATTACTAATCTTAAGAGTTCAGTTCTGTTTAGTTTGTGCTTAGCTGATAAATTTGCTCCATCAGAATCCATGAAATGGAAAAAAGAACAATTGATGCTAACTGCACAACAAGGTTTATCGTGTATTTTTAAACAATACACAAGTATTAATAATGAAATATAATAAAACAATAAAAATCTGTTTTAAAACAAGAACAATTTATTAATTCATGCATTTCAATTTGTACAAAAATTATCCTTAACAGGTAAAATAGAAACTTAGAAAGAAAGCAATACAGGTGAGGATGAAGGCCAGGTGAGGATGAAGGCCAGGTGAGGATGGAGGCCAGGTGAGGATGAAGGCCAGGTGAGGATGGAGGCCAGGTGAGGATGGAGGCCAGGTGAGGATGAAGGCCAGGTGAGGATGAAGGCCAGGTGAGGAGGGTAGTGATGTTGTCGAGAGGAAGAAGAGCGGCAGCACTTCTGATAATCCTGCAAGAAATGATAAGCACAAATCAATCAGAGGCAAAACATACAACTAACAATCAAACAAACCTAACCTAACACCTTTTTAGGGGACATTTTCTGGCCTATGGTATCCACCTTATTATTCACGGAAGAGTGGCACGGACATTAGTAAATGGAATGTGTCTGGCTTCCGATGTCATCTGCTTACAGTTATTTCTAGCTGTACAAAAAAGCTTGTTATGCTTCTTGATATTGGAAACTGGTATTTTTCTACCCTACCCTATTATTTTGATGTATTGAATTTGTCATAATTGTAAACACTAGTCTGTAGCACAAATATTTTTATCATTAATAGCACTTTGTTATTCATCTCGTTATTTCCCTATGAACCGGAAGTCTCACACATTCACAGAAAATAGCTTACTTAGCTTCAAAGTTGAAAAATAAGGTGGATATACTGATTGCATGTTGTGTGGCATAAATGGATATGCATATGGACTATATGAGGGGTGGGGGGAAAAAAACTGAGTTTTGATTTACATAAGCTGTAAGCCCTTATCATCAAGATTAAAACAATAAAAGGCTTGAAATATTTTACTTTTTATGTAATGAATGTAGAATATATTAAAGATTCACTTTTTAAATTAAAGTATGGGGGGGGGGGAAATCACTTTTCCAGTGATATTGATGCATCTGTACTTGGAATTGTTGTCATCAGGAGGAGGAAATAAACTCTCATGTCTTTCTGATCTTTATCACTATATTTCTCAATAAGTCTCTCTTCTTATCCCACTAATGTGCCGAGATTAGCTGTAAAACATGCCCTGAAATAACTTAGCATTTGATACAAGCTGTGTGTTTCGGTTTTACGAGTGCCCCCCCCCGTGTACATGACAAATCATCCGCCCATCTCTATTAGCAACTAATTTCTCTTAATAACAACTAATAATGTTAACTCGCTAGCTAGCCAGCAATACAGTCACTTAACTCAAGTGTTATAACAGCGGATTCACAAACCTGCAACCCTTGTCCGCGGTTCGTCTGACGCTGCTCCTGAATCTCTCCGGCCGGTGAGGTCTGTTACTATGGTTACTAGTGTTCCTGTTCCGTATAAAAAACTTTGTTATATCCATAACTTCAGCCGGTTAGCCAGTAAGCTCGTGACACCAATGAAACATACAACATGACAACATGCATGACAACAGCCCGCCAGCCCCTGATGACAAGTTAACGACGAAGAAGAAGATTTATATTCTTCTTCGTTAGTTTTTATTGGCAGTTGGCAAACAAGCTGAGTGATGCCGATGTTGGGGGAGGGGATGGGTGTTAGTTACAGTTAGTCAGTTAGTCATGATAGTTACAGAAACATGGGGGGAGGGGCGAGCTTGCTCTGTTTTGTTTGAAATTCACTTGAAACGTCAATAGAAGTGTCCATGCAGGAACACATAGTGCACCTTTAACACTGGTACAAAGTTATTAAAGCGTTACTCTCGCTAAAATGCAACCTAGGGTCTTTTTGTGAATGTACCCGAGTCAAACTTTTGTTTAAAAGCATAGGATAAGATTTACCGTATTTTCATTTTTCGGTCAAATGGCCTTTTGAATGGGAGGGGTAGGGGCACTGTTATGCTAGCCTCAAAATAGCTATTTTTAAAACACTAAGAAGGCTCGACACAACATGAAACTTTGCTCAAAGTATCACCAGGGGCTCTACACCTTAACGAAAGCATTGACAACATTGTGTGTGTACACAGAGTTTACTAAAAAGAAAGGTTTTGAGCAACTCACGTTAGCAGTTGTTGTTTACGCTATCCCCCATTTTCCCATTCAAAAATAGGCGATCTCCAAATGCGAATGAACAGACTCCATAGGAGGAAATGTCATTCTTATATGAGGCTCCTTTTTCAACTACAAGGCAAGGCAAGGCAGCTTTATTTGTATAGCACATTTCAGCAACAGGGCAATTTAAAGTGCTTTACATGAAAACAGATTAAAAAATTTAAAACAGACAAAATACGAGAATAAAAGTTACAGTGCAGTATAAGAAATGAAACATTGAAGAGCAATTAAAACAGTTAAATATATAAAAGCAGATAAAATAGGAATTTCTCTTTATATGCTTATATAGATTGTCATACAGTGTCAACAATGCAACTTCAGTATAAGAAATGAACATTATTTAAAGAAAGGCAACATCAAAAGGATAGGTCTTTTTTGATGTTGATTTAAAAGAACTGAGAGTTGCGGCAGACCTGCACTTTTCTGGGAGTTTGTTCCAGATATGTGGAGCATAAAAACTGAACGCTGCTTCCTCCTGTTTAGTTCTGACTCTGGGGACAACAAGCAGACCTGTCCCAGACGACCTGAGAGGTCTGGGTGGTTCATACTGTAGTAGCAGATCAGAAATGTATTTTCACCCTAAACCGTTAGGCTAGAGGTGAACAGCTTTACTCCTGGCTTGTTAAGGAAAAGTCCATCTGCTTTAAAAAGATATCTGCGGCCCCAGAAAATGTTGAAATTGTCAATGAACCGCAGAGAGTGGACGGTACATGCAGTTGAAAGCCATTTGTTCAGTGCCAACAGTCTACTGAATCTCTCAGCTCCTCTTCTGACTGGTGGTAGAGGGCCACTGATAAACACCTTTACGTTTAGGGAGCTAACTGTGTTCAGCAGATTCATAAAGTCACGATTCAGCACTTCAGACTGTTGCTTTATAACATCATGTGACCCTATATGCAGTATAATGTTTTTCACAGTTGGGTGTGCTGCCATAATATCCGGGATTCTTTGGGCTAAGTCAGACACCATGTCTTTGGGAAAACAGAGAATTTTGGTGTTTTTACTGCTTTTTATGTCTTTTACAAGCAGAGTCACCCACAATCAGAGTTTGAGGCCAAGTCGTTAGCTTTCCCTGTAGCTTTTTACTTTTTGAATTGCTCTCAGTCCTTACCCTGCTGTGTGACGATGAGACGCAATCCAGTTCATGTCCAGGGTCCTGCAGCAGAGGAGCAAATCTGTTATCCAGTTGCACACTCAGTTGTTGGGGAGGCATTTTGTTGCTAATTCTCCCTTTTGCAGCTGTCCACGGCTGTGTCCTACTGAGTACAGGGGTTGAAGAGGCGCTATGCCTGGATGGTAATGCAGGCCAGCCGTTCATATAACAAATCTCAGGGCGCTGTGCCCTGCCCGTTAGTCGTCCTTCCCAGGAAAAGGATTTACTCTTAGGCTTTGCACCAAAAGAGTTCCAGGGAGGACTACCACTTGTTGATTTAATACCTATTCCACAGCCCTCCTGTGTCTTGCTGGTGCTAGTTAGCTGTGTGTTGGCATGCTTCTGTCCATTGTTTTGGGTCAATGGTAAAGTGGTGTCATTTCCACATGATTCGTTCACTTCCATGTTTACTTCTAACCGTTGAATTTTGGTTTCCAGAATAACAGTCTTCTGAAGGAGTTTGTAGTAGTCATCCACGGAGAAGCTACAATCACTTTAGGACAGGCTTGAGCTATTGGTAGGCCATGCTCACGCAGAAAAATGTTGAAATATGGCAATAGCCTACTATGTCTA
This sequence comes from Sander lucioperca, assembly GCF_008315115.2. Taxonomy (NCBI): domain Eukaryota; kingdom Metazoa; phylum Chordata; class Actinopteri; order Perciformes; family Percidae; genus Sander; species Sander lucioperca. The sequence goes on from NC_050185.1 coordinate 24,843,058, forward strand.
CAAAAAATGTATAGTCCAGTGATTTATAAGTATCCAAGAGCCGCTAATCATAGTTTCTCTCAGAGGAAAAGTAAGATTATCAGCAGAAATATGCAAGCAGAGGTAGGAGCAAGCAGCAAAGCGTCTGCACTGTAAGAGGCAGGAAAGGTAGCACAAGGTCAATATTGTGTTTCAATATTGTGTTTCACTAACGACAAAACAACAAATTATCCGTGCATTTATATGGAACTAAGCTTTTGGAGCATTCCATCTTTACTCTCCTCCCGCGACTATTTTTGACTGGCTCGATAGACGGCGACCGGAAGAACAACAGCTAACGTGAGTTGTTCAAAACCTTTCTTTTTAGTAAACTCTGGGTACACAAACAATGTTGTCAATGCTTTCGTTAAGATGTAGAGACCCTGGTCATACTTCGAGCAAAGTTTCATGTTGTGTCGAGCCTTCTTAGTGTTTTAAAAATAGCTATTTTGAGGGTAGCATAAAAGTGCCCCTAGCACCCCGTTCAAAAGGCCATTTGACCGAAAAATGACAATACGGTAAATACGGTCTTAAAAGTGGCGATTCTGTCCTAAATATGCTTTTAAACGAAAGTTTGACTCGGGTATATTCACAAAAAGATCCTAGGTTGCATTTTGGCGAGAGTTACGCTTTAAGGCAAATGTTCTTTTTTCCAAATAAATGAAGCAATAAAGACAACAGATCTAAAAATGAGTCCCTTGACATCTTTCCATTCTGAATGGAAACACATTGGGCAGCAACGAAAAATACATCCTTCGAGCCTGAAATAAACCAGCGACCTAAGGATACCTGTTATCATCAACCTACAGTCCTCCACTATACCAACTGACCTACTGAGAACTAGCACACACTGAAAGGGTACAATAAGTGCCAAAACTGATGCCCAAGAGTGTCTGTATTGTTTTTAACGATGATGTGCCTTCTTTCCCAAACCTTTTCTGCAGGGCTCCTTTTTGTATTTAAAAATATTTTAAATATTCGTTGCTACCAAATGTGTTCTTTTCTTTGTGCTGATGGGACATTAATGCATCATCACTCTCTATAGCATTTGTATCCATCACTGGTGAACTCTTAGCAGTGTAAAATGCACTATTTTTCAACTACAGTCCTCCGCTCTACTAATTGAGCTATCGAAGGGATACACACACTAAGAGGATACGATAAGTGCCAAACATGACGTCCAAGAGCGTCCATATCTTTTTTGCGATGATGGGCCATTAACGCGTCATCACTCTCCATCGCTATAGCATTGCGTTTCCATCTCTATAACAGCAAGGTCGCACATACACACACCACACACAATCATGTCGCTTATCCAGCAGCATGAGTCCACACAAAACTGGTGTCCTCTTAAAAGTGTGAATGTACTATTTTTCTATCTATTTTTAGAAAAGAAACATCTTCACACTGCCATCCAATGCAGTAAAAGTCTAATAATGGATTTAGTGCAGGTGTGACAATAAAAAGAAGCAGCAGTTCCTGACCCCCAACAACATGGTGAGGGCCAACGGCACTGCAGAAGATTAGTGAAGCGACTACGGAAAACGAGTCAAGCTGATAGGGGATTAGGGAGGGCAGTATCCTTTCTTGTTGTTGGCAACCCAAGGTATTCAGTGTAAGTTGTGGCATGTTGGTAGCTAGTATAGCTTGGAGGAAATTAAATCCCCAAGATGTAACAAACCATTTCATCAGTACTACCTGTGACGTGACAATGGGAATGAAGGCCAGAACTACAACTACATACTGTAAGCCCCAAGTAGAAAAAAAAATACTCTCCTTAGGGCAGTTACACACCGAGTCGATAATCGGCCGTTGGACAGACTGGCGAGGTCAGTGACTCGAGTCTGTTCGGTGTGTTCCATGCCGTCGTCCGTTGGAGGAGCTATCGTCCTTCATTTTGGCCAACCTGACATGCTCAGTCGGAGACAGGGCAGTCGAGACTCACCTGGAAATGGCAAGCGGGATGAGCGTGACTAAGCCTCTCAAAATCTGACAAAAATCTTTTAAACTGACGTTTGTCGATCTGAAATGAAGACAGATTCAGCAACTGCATGGCCTATTTCTCGCTTAAAATGTTTTCAGAAACACGTATCGGTGAACTATTTTAATACCATATGAGATCGTATTCTGAATGAGTCGCCAGTAATGGCCGATTGAAAAATCCAAAATCCGGAAGCAGCAGCCAGACCCATGTGACGCGTTCGTCCAAACAGCTGCCGGTTTTCATTTTTTTGGCGACAATACAGATTAGCGCCGCCTGATGTTATGGAGGCGTATTACGTCTCGTCGCTTTGGTGTGTTCCGAGGCACTTTTTTGACCAACTCAGGGAGACTGATCAGTCCAACTGCCTTTTCTGCCAACGGTCGGCTGTCTGGTTGGTGTGTAACTGCCATTAGGCTACTCCTAGGGAATTTTCACACCTATAGTTTGTTTGCTCTAGCCTAAATCAGTGGAGGAATTTGTAAACTTGGAGCAATTGTCCCTTGGTTTTGTTCCACACGTAGAAAAATCCAAGGGAACCAAAAATGCATCATTACAAAGCAAGCAAAAAATGTTAACTTTACTTTTTGGTCAGATGTGTCTTGTGGGAGCAAGAAAGTTAGTACAGTAAGAGGGTCCTGTGTTCTTGACTAGTGCATATTTCTTGAATCTTCATGTTCAAACCAGCTCATTTCATTTGAATAATTTTTAAGACATTATTTAGCGAGCAACATTTCTACGCCTGCTGTGCTCACAGAGACTTCGCTCTGCTCTGCTACTGTATATATCTAACTTTACAGCAGCTGGTTTTGCCTCAGAAAGGCAATGTCAGCGAGCTTGACCGCAGTCTATTTCTGTTAGAGCAACATTGCAAGCTGCTACAGTTTGCATGCTCTTCCGCATCGCAGACTGCAAAGCCCAAATGACTACAGGAGCCATTTAGCTCAGACTTGCGGGGTACATATAGATAGTCTTTATTGTCCAATAGGGATAATCATTTCCACACATCTTCTTTTCATGTCCCATAACAACAACAACATATAAAAACACATCAAACATGTAACACATATAAAAAAAAAAAAAAAAAAAAAGCGAAAAATGCAGTTTGAGGTCAGATCACGTTCTCACTACAAAAAAACCACTTCAGAGTTGGTTTGAAAGTGTTTGGTCCGCTTTTGGTGCGCATCCGACTGCGATTGGAAAATGGAAAATGAACTCTATTGCGATTCATCCAAACTAAATTAGGCAGGTGTGAAAGCCCCCCCTAGACTCACAAGCTCGATGGTGTTTTTTGCTGCCAACGGCTCCTTCCAGGAAGCGCTGCGACCACTGCCTCCAAGGCACCTAACGCTAACCTTAACCCTAACCCTAATCATAACCATATCCATTGCCTAATTGACTTCAAGGCAGCGCTGCGACCGTTGACTTCAAGGCACCTAACCCTAACCTTAACCCTAACCATAACCAGTGCCTAATCCTAGTGCCATTAGGGGCAAAAAACACAGATAAACGACTCACAACCTGGACAGATTCTTGGTCTTTTATGCAATGCAAACTGACACTCTTAGGAATTTTTGGAGTCTTTTTAAGATGATAACCTGTTAATTATGAATAGTTCCTGAGTGGCAATATTTAGTGATTTCCTGTAATATTTTCATGGCCATGTTCCTCATAATTACTCCATGTTGGGTATTTGCATCTGCTTCATGGATATGATGACGTAGATCAGGGAATTGAGATGTGGTACAGGAATTACATCACCACTTAATCATTTGTTAACAATGTTGACGTGATTTTTTTAAGACGAGGGAGGGAAGGACGGAGCTTATAAACAATATGTGAGGGAAGGTAAATTCTGCAGACCAGCTCTGCTCACACAGAAACAAGCCGGGCCTCTACACTGATGAAAGTATGTGGATGATTTGGGGTTTTGAATGTGAAGTCAGTGGCATTCTCTGCTGTAAAGATGACATATCTGCACTGTTGTAGGACTACAAATTGAACAGTGTCCATTTAATTTTGATTTTGGGTTAAACATTTTATGTCTCTTCAATGCTTTTTAAAGATGGCAAATGCAATTCAATCTCAGACCAACATCACTGTTGGACGGGGGTTACTGGAACGAGTGTTATTCTCCACTGTGACTACAGTGCCGTGCTGTGTGTTTCTCTTCATTAATGGGACCATGTTATTCACCTTGAGGAGTAAAACTGTGTTTTGTGAGACCTCACGTTACATTCTTCTGTTTAACCTCCTTTTTGCAGACACTGTACAGCTGGCACTGAGTCAGTTACTGTACATACTGGCTGCTTGTGGAATACAGCTGATGTATCCTTTATGTGGTGTTCTCACCATGCTTTCTGATCTCACAAATGAAATCTCTCCCCTCACACTGGTGGTGATGTCTCTGGAGAGATATGTAGCTGTGTGCTACCCACTGAGGCACTCTACCATCATCACCATCAGAAACACTGAAGTGGCTATCATTGTGGTTTGGGTTTTCAGTTCACTAAATATCCTCATAGAAGTTCTTTTACTTTTAGATTTTCCATTTGAAAACCTGGAGAGCCTGCAGATGAAAGTTTTTTGTGCCAGAGAAAACATGCTACTTGGCCAGATGTCTGATGGTTATGACAAAGTGTTCACCTATTTTCTGTTTGTATCAGCTGGCATGGCAGTAACTTCCTCCTATATTGGTGTGATAATAGCAGCCAGGTCAGCTTCCACAGACAAAGCTTCAGCACGAAAGGCTCGTAACACACTACTGCTGCATCTGGGGCAGCTGGGCCTCAGTCTCTCTTCAACTATATACAACCCCTTACTCGTAGCTATGTCAAAGGTCCTACAAAAGATAGTGTTGGTGCGCATTCAGATTGTTCTTTATGTGTGTATTGTCATATTTCCCAGGTGTCTAAGTGCTCTTATCTATGGCATAAGAGACCAGACCATCAGACCTATCCTCATATGCTATCTATGCTGTCGACTGAAACTCAGTCATTTTAGTCAAGGCTGAGGTCTCACCCTAGGATACATGAAATGCACATTTGTGAAGTGAAGTGTTGCATTGTAACAGTTTTTGGTCACCTAAACTGTTTCTCCCGTCCAAAGATATCTCTTCCTAAGGGTAGTCCAATGTTATAGTTATGTTAAATCTATTGACTGTTCCTCGCCCCTGTCTTAAGACATTTAAAAATCAGTTAAAGTCCCACCTTTTTAAACAGGCTTTTGGTTGACCTGTCAGCACTTTATTTATATATTTATTACTTTTACATTGTGTACTGTTTTATTATGTATCATCTTGTTTTTTTTTTTATATAAAGCACTTGGGGATTTTTATCTGTGAAAAGCGCTCTGCAAATACATTTAACTTACTTACATTTTTACTTAAAAATACAATCTTAAATTTTAGATTATTTCTTTCTTATTTATTATATGGAATAAGATGTAAAAGGAATTACATTCATGTGGGATTTGCAGCACTTCACGATGATGTTTATGGCCTACTGTATATATTAATGTTTCTGTTAAGTAGAATAAAATAATGTGAATTACTATTGCAAATGTGCTGTTTTTTATGCAAAAACTAGAATTACTGCCTCACGTTTGTTCCCCTCCACCAACCAGTCAAGTTGCAGTTTACATTCCTATCTGTCTAAACTCATATACTATATGCAGAGAAGACTTTGAAGGAATTTATTAAATGGTATTAATTGTATTTTTTGATGAAATGCAGTAGTTCCCAAATCTTTACTGCAGGGCTCCCTTTTTGTAGATACAGATATTTTACATGGTACCAAATGCGTCCTTCTGTTTGCACTGATGGGCCATTAATGCATCATCACTCTCTATAGCAGGGTTCATCAACTACATTTTTCCAAGGGCCAGCAGACACTCCGGGGGCCGGACTTACAAATAAAGAAAATAAAATGAATTTATACCTAATACGCCTATTCTTGTTTGAAATGTATTAGTGTGAGCAAACTCCTAAAAAACATGGAAACTCCATACTGATAACTAGCTCTTTAAGTAGAAAAAAGATCTCAGACTAGGAGGCAGTTCACTGAGGAGTGATGGTTAAAGTCTGTGATTAGGGAAACATGGTGGTAGTATGCAGCGTCCTGATTGGTGGAAAATGCTTGCAGAAAGAAATGGCTGTTGTCAGGTAATGGTGAATGATGAATGGACTGATAAGCAGGCTAGACATTCGTCATATATGCCCCATTTGCAATGAAACGATGCTATTGCAAAATAATACAACCAGCATCATCATCAACAATGAAGAACGCGAACATAACGATCGCGTCATTCACGTGCATATTAAGTAGCCACATGCATCTGTTTTGGTCTTATAATACATCCATAGGCAGTGTTTCCCGCAGCACTTTGCAGTTCGGGCGGCCCGCCTAAGCTGGGGAACCCTACCGCCTTAACTAAAACAAAAAATCCGCTGCACAAAAAGCCGTCAAGTGCATCTCGGAGAATGGCGCGGACGCGCTTCACACCGTGAGCGGGCACGCACGCCACACGGCCGGAATGAGTGAAAGAAAAAGAGACGTGGTCTGTCGCTGTCCGGAGGATAACTAGCCAGTTGATATCGCGCGTGTGTCCGTGAGAACTTTAAGTTGGTATGTCGTATAACTTATGTTTTGGGTTTATTTAAGCCTGTTTTTGTATTAGTCTATAGTTCTTGCAAATTTAAAGTAAGTTAGCTGGTGATTTTGTTGTTTGAGTTCTTCACCTGCTAGCTAGGTTGCACGTGCCTGTTGATTCGATATAATGGCAAGTTGAATGCCCTTGCTCATGTTTGTATTTGATGTGCATTATTTACATAGCCTGTAGCGATGCTAGATGTCAACTCTGCCATAACCAGTGACTGTGATCACCTTTGCACATTTTGACAATGTTGTTTTGCACTTTCTTTTGCACTTTAGTGTTGTATAGTTTGTATACTGTTTGTTAAAATTGTTTCAGTTGTTAAGGACAAATATTTTTAACCAATTGTATAGTGTTGTATAGTTTGTATGGTGTTTGAAAATAAGCATCAATGGTCCACTTGTAAAAGAGTGCAATTACCAAAGGGCCTTTTAAAACCAAGGATAGCTTGTAGCAATGCTAGATGTCAGCTCTGCCATAAGCAGTGACTGTGATCACCTTTGCACATTTTGAATGTTGTTTTGCACTTTCTTATTTATTATTATATATTATTATTTAAATTTTATTTTTAGTGTTTAATAAATAATTGTTAAATGTAGTACAGATTCTGTAGTCTATCGCACAAAGAAACACCCCCCCCCACTCCCCCAGTCTGACGGCAAACCCCCCCAACCCTACCACCTTGACTAACAAATTTTCTGCGGGAAACCCTGATAGGTTTACCGCTCCAGCGGAGAGGATGGCTTGTTCAGCCAGCAGTTAAATTTATAAGAATTTGTCCAAATTTCAAGATTCACAGCAAACTAAGATAAACAGTTAGACTACAAACAGACAGCTTTTGTTTTAGCTTCTTTGTAAAAATTCGCTATTTGCAGAGTAGAACTGTGTTCGCGTAAAACAGCGCGGTGGACAAGAGTGGACTGAGCAGACAGAGCAGATTGAAATATCGCTTTCTACATGTTTATGCCTGTCTATACAGGTGAGTGCATTGATAAGTATTGACTTTTTACTCACAAAGGATTTATTGTAGCCTACTTACAGTAACGAGACTAGCGTGAGTTGATCTGCCCCAGCGGCCATTGGTAACCCTCTTTGTATCGTTCCCAGTCAGGTGCTACGTGTTTTAAGGCACACACATCTCGGCTCAGCTGTGTGTGTGGAGCGCAGGCATCGCTGTACAGAATCCCGGCATGTGACTAGAGATGCAAATACAGGGGCTGGGTTTGTGCTCTACCTGTGTAATGTTACCTGCTGTAAATGCTAAATAACAGAACGCATGTTTTCCTCTTCACATTTTCTGAATTCATGATTATTCTGCGGGCCAGACTAAACACTTTGGTGGGCCGGATGTGGCCCGCGGGACGCCAGTTGACGTTGGCTGCTCTATAGCATCAGTGAAAACTGATCTAAAAAAACGAGTCCCTTGACATCTTTCCATTCTGAATGTAAACACATTGGGCAGCAACAAAAAACACATTCTTCAAGCCAGAATTGAACCAGCAACCTAAGGATACCTGTGATTATCATCCTACAGTCCTCCGCTCTACCAACTGAGCTATCGAAGGGATACCGACAGTAACAGGGTACGATAAGTGCCAAACGTGATGTCCAAGAGCGTCTGTATCGTTTGGTAATGATGGGGCATTAACGCGTCATCACTCTCCATCTCTATAGCATTGCGTTTCCATCACTATAGAAGAAAGGTCACACATATGCAGCCTGCATACACCACACACAATCATGTAGCTTATCCAGCAGCTTGAGTCCACACACAACTGGTGTACTCTTAGCAGTGTAAAATGTACTATTTTAAAATCTATTTTTAGAAAAAAAAATCATTTCACACTGCCATCCAGTGTTGCCACAGTTACTTTGAAAAAGTAACTTAGTTACTTTACAGATTACTTGATTTTAAAAGTAATTTAGTTACTTTACAGATTACTTGATTTTAAAAGTAACTAAGTTAGATTACAAGTTACTTTATTAGTTACATTCAGCAGCTGCTGACAACACCCCCACCGCCTCAACATAAAAATGACAACCGGTTTACTGTGAGGCAGCTTGGCATTGCCAGTAGTAGGGATCTTGTTTATTATGGCACGAAACGAAGGCGAGTCAACCGTGTTTAAGGGCAGCATTTCCTCTACAACATACTGCCTGACCAACTTCTTCAACTCTCCCCCACTTACTGGTTTTGCACCGAAATCCAGCTTTTGTTGTTTGGGTGGTGGGGGACCTTCTGCTCTCTGCTTCGCACCACCTGGTGGGACTTGCTCTGTAAGTTTGACTGCAGTGCTGCAACTCCAAATGTTTCTTCAAATTTGACGTAGTGTTTTTGTAGCTATATAGCACTTTGTCGCCACCAGCACAGAGTGTACAACGAACCTTAATATTGCCATCTTTAGCTGACACAAGCTCAAAATAGTGACTGTATTTCCAGCTAGAAAACGCGCATCTCTCTCCTCCCTCCATTGTTGTTTACGTTTGTGTCGCTGCGTGGTACACGTGACCTGTCCACATGCTGAAAACGTGACTTGTCGTCGCATACGTGACTTCACTCCCCGAGATGCAAGAAGAAAGTAAAAACAATATATATTTTTACTAAGGAAAATGACAAAAATAGTAACACACAGTGACTTGGATAAGAAACTTTAATCTGATTACTGGTTTGGAAATAGTAACGCGTTAGATTACTCGTTACTGAAAAAAGTGGTCAGATTAGAGTAACGCTGCCATCCAATGCAGTAAAAGTCTAAATAATGTGTGCTCTCTGTCAGACAAACCCTTGGAGGTTCTTGTGAGAAACCTGTTTAACATTCTTACAAAGTTATTAAGTCAAGTGTTCTTTTGTCTAAATAATAAATATAAATAAACAAATGTGTCCTTTTGTTTGTGCTGATGGGACATTAATGCATCATCACTCTCTATAGCATCTGTATCAGTCACCCTACATCACCCTATCACCCTACATAGAATAGAATAGAATGCCTTTTATTGTCATTATACACATGTACAACGCGATTGAAGCAACTCCTTTTCCAGTGTCAACATGTACGTAAGAGAAATGGACATGGAATAAGCAAAAGAAAAGGGGGGGTAAGTTGCACAGTTCTCCATCTCTATAGCATTGTGTTTCCATCTCTATGGCAGCAAGGACACATACTCAGCCAACACACACCACACACAATCATGTAGCTTATCAAACAGCTTGAGTCCACACAAAACTGCTGTATAAAATGTACTATTTTACAATCTATTTTTAGAAAAGAAATATGTTCACAATGCTATCCAATGCAGTAAAAGTCTAATAATGTGTGCTCTCTGTCAGACAAACCCTTGGAGGTTCTTGTGAGCCACCCGTTTAACACTGGTACAAAGTTATTAAGTTGTGTTCTTTTGTCCGATTAAATGAAGAAATGAACAACAGATCTAAAAATGATTCCCTTGACATTTCTCTCCATCTCTATAACAGCAAGGACACAAATATGCAGCCTACACACACCACACACAATCATGGAGCTTATCCAGCAGATCGAGCCAGAATTAAACCAGCAACCTAAGGACACCTGTTATTATCAACCTACAATTGTAGATAAAAAATATTTTCAATTTCCATGCTACCAAATGTGTCCTTTTGTTTGTGCTGATGGGAAATTAATGCATCATCACTCTCTATAGCATCTCTATCAGTCAAAACTGGTGAACTCTTAGCAATTTAAAATGCACTATTTTTGCATCAATTTTTAGATAAAAAAAAATACTCCTTCGAGCCGGAATTGAACCAGCGACCTAAGGATACCTGCTATTGTTAACCTACAGTCCTCCGCTCTACCAACTGAGCTATCGAAGGGATACACACACAAACAGGGTACGATAAGTGCCAAAGGTAACGTCCAAGAGTGCCTGTATAATTTTTGCCGATATAGGTCATTAACACATCTTCACTCTCCATCTCTATAGCATTGCATTTCCATCTCTATAGCAGCAAGGTCACACATATAAAGCCTCCACACACCACACACAATCATGTAGCTTATCTTACAGCTTGAGTCCACATCAAACTGGTGTACTCTTAAAGGAACACGCTCACTTATTGGGACTTTAGCTTATTCACCCCAGAGATAAGTCCATACATACCCTTCTCATCTCCATGCGTGTCGTAACTCTGTCTCACGCACCCACCGCTAGCCTAGTTTAGCACAGATCCTGGAGGTAACCGGCTCCATCTAGCCTACTGCTCCAAATAACAATGATTGTTGTGATTTGTATAGTCACAGCGTATACAAATAACAAGGTCACATGAGACACAGCCATCTTCAAACCGTATACATACTGGGAACTATACTCAGAAGGCGAAGAACTGCTACTTGGGCGGAGTGATTAGCACAACACCTGAAAAGCACCGTTGTTACTCTCTGCTCGTCACCACAGGGCTTCTCAGGTGCTGTGAGCAAATCACTCCGCCGAAGTATCAGAAGTTGCAGTGCTTCGCCTTCTGAGAATATAGTTCCCAGTATGTATACGGTTAGAAGATGGCTGTGTCTCATGTGACCTTGTTATTTGTACACACTGTGACTATACAAATCACAACAAGTAAATAGGAAAATGTTGGCGTTATTTTGTCACTTATTGGGAGCAGTAGGCTAGATGGAGCCGTTACCTCAAGGATCTGGGCTAAGCTAGGCTAACGGTCAGACAGATTCACGACACGCACAGAGATGAGAAGGGTATGTATGGACTTATCAACCTCTGGGGGATACAGTGAATAAGCTAAAGTCCCAATAAGTCGGCATGTTCCTTTAAAAGTGTGAATGTACTATTTTACAATCTATTTTTAGAAAAAAAATATGTTCACACTGCCATCCAATGAAGTAAAAATCTAATAATGTGTGCTCTCTGTCAGACAAACCCTTGGAGGTTCTTGTGAGCTATCCATTTAACACTGGTACAAAGTTATTAAGTTGTGTTCTTTTGTCTGAATAAATGAAGCAATGGAGACAACAGATCTAAAAATTAGTCCCTTGACATCTTTCCATTCTGAATGGAAACACATTGGGCAGCAATGAAAAACACATCCTTCGAGCCGGAATTGAACCAGCGACCTAAGGATACCTGTTAACAACCTACAGTCCTCCGCTCTACCAACTGAGCTATCGAAGGGTTACACACAGTAACCGGGCACAATAAGTACCAAACCTGACGTCCAAGAGCATCTGTATCGCTTTTGGTGATGGTGGGCCATTAACGCATCATCACTCTCCATCTCTATAGCAGCAAGGTCACACATATGCAGCCTCCACACACACCACACACAATCATGTAGCTTATCCAGCAGCCTGATCCACACAAAACTGGTGTACTCTTAGCAGTGTAAAATGTACTATTTTACAATCTATGTTTAGAAAAAAATTCTTGCCAAAACACTGCCATCCAAACCCTTGGTGGTTCTTGGGAGCAACTCGCTTAACACTGGTACAAAGTTATTAAGTCAAGTGTTCTTTTGTCCAATAAATGAAGCAACGAAGACAACAGATCTGAAAATGAGTCCCTTGACATCTTTCCATCCTGAATGGAAACACATTGGGCAGCAACCATAACTCCATCCTTCAAGCCAGAATTGAACCAGCGACCTACGGATATCTGGTATTACCAACCTACAGTGCTCCGCACTACCAACTGAGCTATCGAAGAGATACACACACTTAGAGGTAGGGCTGAACGATTAATTGCATTTGCAATAATATCGCGATATGTTAAGACACGATTTCCTAATCGCAAAGGCTGCGATTTGGTCACGGGACTCGCAAGAGCAAATCAGTCTGCACCCGCAGAGAAAGCATCAACTTAGCACGCTAACGCTACGCCGTACCTTGAGCAGATTTCTGTCATTCAAACAACTCTGAGTTGTAGTTTAAAACTTTTACAGCCATTTTAATAAAATGAAGGGTTTTATTCGGGCTCGAGTCCATACATGCAGTTAATGGATACAGGCACGCAGAACTGAAGGCTCGGTTAGCAACGATTAGCTCTGATTAGCGGTTAGCTCCAATTAGCTAGCTCCATTATAAAGATATGGATTGGAGAAGACTGCCACGGGGAGGGGTAACATCCAGACTCTGATGAATGACGTTCGGGGAGCTTTCACAGCAGCGTGGCTGCGTTGTTTCAACGGTTTGATTAGTACAGTTAATCCCACGGCAAGACCAGCAGCAGCATGCTACTACTAACGTAACGAATAGCCTCTCTGAGTGTGAGTGCAATGTTGACGCTGTCATGCACGCGGCATGCAACTTCATGAGGGGAGGGAGGGGCTGGAGGCAGCTCCTCTGTGTGCGCTGTAAAAAAAATACACCGTTGTATATACTATATATACTATATTTTTACTTATTTAACTGTCTAGTAAAGTTCAAAGACAGTGTTTAAAAAGTGCAATCCACATGTTTACATATGTTTATTACAGTAAATGATAATTAAATGTAAATACTACTAAGTGTGGTAAAGCCACATATTTGTTTTTATATTTCTGCAAGCTGCACTTTAGTTTGTGTGATTTGTTTCTGACTTTCATATGAATGTTTCCACCAGGCTTGGTCAGTGCTCAATATACTACTGTGACTGAAGTAGTTAAATAAAAGATGTCATTCATATAAATTCATGCATCACCTAATTTCATCATCACATACAGGCCTGGCCTCCAGGAAAGAACAGTTTGTTTAATCTATCTAATCTTGTGTTGTTCATACTATACGATGATTTATTGCTTGTCTTTGTTGAATAATACAGAAGACAAAGAGCTTAAAAAATAATCGCATATTGAATCGCAATATTTTTGAAATAAATCGCAATTACATTATTTTCAAAAATCGTTCAGCCCTACTTAGAGGGTACGATAAGTGCCAAACGGGACGTCCAAGAGCGTCTGTATCATTTTTTTGGAGATGATGGGCCATTAACACGTCATCACTCTCCATCTCTTCAGCATCGCGTTTCCATCTCTATGGCAGCAAGGACACACATACGCAGCCTACACACACCGCACACAATCATGTAGCTTATCTAACTTGAACTTGAATCCACACAAAACAGGTGTACTCTTAAAAGTGTGAAGTGAGAGCCCCAAAAACACAGAACATTGGAAAAAAACTAGGATATTTTCACACCATATCCCTTACTCAGATAGATAGATAAGGATGAGAAATTTGTGAATTGACCCTTTAAATCACATGTGTCAAACCACAATTACGCAACACTCAAAGCAGAAATTGGCACATTTACAGACTTTCCGACTCAGAATTTTCACAGAACCATTTTTTTCATATTCAGGCTGTGAAACAAGTTGTTGTAAAAAATTTAATCACTGTTTTCCTTGATTTACTTAATTCTATGATGGCTAAGGAACTTTTTGCTGACTTTTGTAGGGCTTTATGTCGTCCGAAATGCGGCAAAAGGCAATAACAGTTGAAAAGAGTGACAAATAAGCAACACAAATTTTGCAAAAACCAACATCACTGTGTGGCTACAGGACCGGGGCATACCTTTAACTGTCTTGCTTTCTGCTCCGATTAGTTTCTTGCTGTGTGTTTCTCTTCATTAACAGGATCATGTTCTTCACCTTGAGGAGTAAAACAGTGTCTAATGAGACCTCCCGTTCTGTTTAATGATCATAATTATTCAGCAACTGCATTCGTTCATGTTTACGGTTTAAGCCAAGAAAGACATTAGGTCAATAGTGCAAAATATACAAGGCACCAAAGTCTTTAAAGAAACTCATACAAGCTATTACAGGGAGAGACAAATGGCAGAAAGCAGGCCAGGAAAGGGTACCTTTTTGTTAGTGTGATCATCCACATTCATGCTGCTGATCTTATCACCTGTCATTGATGCACTAACAGATTATTTGTGCAATGTAATATGTAATATTATTATTTGTACATTCACTGTAATAAGATGTACTAGTACTTTCACAACAAAGTGTTGCTAACCTTAACAATAAAGCTAATAACAGAAGATATACTCTGTATGCCAACAAACGGCAATAACTGCAATCAATTTGAGGTAAATGTAGGTCAACTAACATCTGGTTATGGTAGCGTGTGAAGTGTTGCTTAAAGCGTAACTCACCAAAATGCAACATAGGGTCTTTTTGTGAATATACCCGAGTCAAACTTCCGTTTAAAAGTATAATTAGGACGGAAACGCCACTTTTGAGATTTACCGTATTCCCGCTTTCGGTCAAATGGCCTTTTGAATGGGAGTGCTACGGGCACTACTATGATAGCATCAAAATCACTATTTTTAAAACACCAAGAAGGCTCGAGACAACATGAGACTTTGCTCGAAGTATCACCAGGGGCTCTACACATGAACTCGAGCATTGAGAACATTGTTTGTGTACACAGAGTTTACTAAAAAGAAAGCTTTTGAACGACTCACTTTAGCAGTTGTTTACGCTATCTGCCATCTTGTCAGTCAAAAAGGGTCCGTATATATAAAGCAATGAAGACAACATATCTAAAAACGAGTCCCTTGACATCTTTCCATTCTGAATGGAAACACATTGGGCAGCAATGAAAAATACATCCTTTGAGCCGGAATTGAACCAGCGACCTAAGGATACCTGCTATCATCAACCTACAATCCTCCGCTGTGCAAACTGAGCTATCGAAGGGATACACTCCCAAATCCTTGGAGGTTCTTGTGAGCTATCCATTTAACACTGGTACAAAGTCATTAAGTTGTGTTCTTTTGTCTGAATAAATGAAGCAACGTAGACAACAGATCTAAAAATTAGTCCCTTGACATCTTTCCATTCTGAATGGAAACACATTGGGCAGCAATGAAAAATACATCCTTCAAGCCAGAATTGAACCAGCGACCTAAGGATACCTGTTATCAACCTACAGTCCTCCGCTCTACCAACTGAGCTATCGAAGGGTTACACACAGTAACCGGTGTACCAAACTTGACGTCCAAGAGCGTCTGTATCGCTTTTGGTGATGGTGGGCCATTAAAGCATGATCACTCTCCATCTCTATAGCAGCAAGGTCACACATATGCAGCCTCCACACACACCACACACAATCATGTAGCTTATCCAGTAGCCTGATCCACACAAAACTGGTGTACTCTTAGCAGTGTAAAATGTACTATTTTACAATCTATTTTTAGAAAAAAAATCTTGCCAAAACACTGCCATCCAAACCCTTGGTGGTTCTTGGGAGCAACTCGCTTAACACTGGTACAAAGTTATTAAGTCAAGTGTTCTTTTGTCCAATAAATGAAGCAACGAAGACAACAGATCTAAAGATGTGTCACTTGACATCTTTCCATTTTGAATGGAAACACATTAGGCAGCAACCATAACTTCATCCTTCAAGCCAAAATTGAACCAGTGACCTACGGATACCTGGTATTACCAACCTACAGTCCTCCCCTCTACCAACTGAGCTATCGAAGGATACATGCACTTAGAGGGTACGATAAGTGCCAAACGGGATGTCCAAGAGCGCCTGTATCGTTTTTGGCAATGACGGGCCATTAACACATCATCACTCTCCATCTCTTAAGCATTGCGTTTCCATCTCTATGGCAGTAAGGACATACATACGCAGCCTACACACACCACTCACAATCATGTAGCTTATCTAACAGCTTGAGTCCAGACAAAACTGGTGTACTTTTAGCAGTGTAAAATGTACTATTTTACAATAATTTTTTAGAAAAGAAATATGTTCACAATGCCATCCAAACTCTTGGAGGTTCTTGGGAGCAACTTGTTTAACACTGGTACAAAGTTATTAAATCAAGTGTTCTTTTGTCCGAATAAATTAAGTAATAGAGACAACAGATCTAAAAATGAGTCCCTTGACATTTTTCCATTCTGAATGGAAACACATTGGGCAGCAACGAAAAATTCATCCTTCGAGCCGGAATTGAACTACCTACCTAAGGATACCTGTTATCATCAACCTACAGTCCTGCATTCTACCAACTGAACTATCGAAGGGATAGATACAGTAACGGGGCACAATAAGTGCCAAACCTGACGTCCAAGAGCTTCTACATCGTTTTTGGTGATGATGGGCCATTAACGCATTATCACTCTCCATCTCTATAGCAGCAAGGACACACATATGCAGCCTAAACACACCACACACAATCATGGAGCTTATCTAACAGCTTGAATCCGCACAAAACTGGTGTACTCTTAAAAGTGTGAAGTGAGAGCCCCAGAAACACAGAACATTGGAAAAAACTACAGGATATTTTCACACCATATCCTTTACCCAGATAGACAGATAAGGATGAGGAATTGGTGAATTGACCCTTTGAAGGACAATTCCGTCGCAAAACGAACCTAGGGATTAATAACAGATGTGTACCCACTCTGTCGTTCTCTGGGACATATTTTCATGCTAATCGAATGTGTTTGTAGCTTGAAAAAAGCTAGCACAGACCGCTGATTAGCTTACAAAGCTAGTATTCAGGGCACAGGGAAAGTAAAAACAAATCGCTATTTATACCACTAAAAAGCTCAAAATATCACCACACTTCAACGGTAGCATTTTGAGGGTCCCTAAATGTTCCCTAAAACGTTCTCGTATACAGGCGGCCGCCGTCTTGGGAGCTACTTTCTTTCTAAACTATCTTTTTAATAAACTGTCTGTACACTTACAATGTTCTCAATGCTTCAGTTAACATTTAGGGACCCTCATTATGCTACTGTTGAAGTGTGGTGATATTTTGAGCCTTTTAGTGGTATAAATAGCGATTTGTTTTTACTTTCCCTGTACCCCGATTACTAGCGTTGTAAGCTAATCAGCGGTCTGCGCTAGCTTGTTTCAAGCTACAAACACATTCGATTAGCATGAAATCATGTCCCAGAGAACTACAGAGTGGGTACACATCTGTTATTGACAACATAACGACCACACTGAAAGTTAAGTATTGACATTCTGTTGAAAATATCACAGATTCATGCCCCCCAGGTATTGATCCTAATGGCACTTTACAAGTGAATGAATCTGAAAATGTTTTCTGCAGGGTAACATGTAGTACTAGTACTATTCCAGTTATAATCAACAATAGACCATACAAAGTGTTGAATCCCCTAAGTAATAAGAAGTTGACTGCAAACATAGTCAATTTAGCATCCAGTTCACGTCAGCCACAACCTGCACCAAAAAACGAGACAGTGTCTGTAACTCGACTCAGATCAGTTAAATCACAGGTAACCAAAAGAGGGGCAATACTTAACAACCTAATTGGAATTACAACTACCACTGCAATGATAGAACAGGATAGGAAAATTAGATGCGGTCTACTAAATATCAGATCTCTGTCTTCTAAAGCAATACTAGTAAACGAATTGATATCCGATAATCAAATTGATCTATTCTGTCTAACTGAAACATGGCTGGGCCATGAAGAGTATGTCAGTCTAAATGAAGCCACTCCTCCCACTCATATTAATACTCAAATTTCTAGAGGCTCAGGCCGAGGAGGGGGAGTTGCAGCCATATTTGACTCAAACCTGTTAATTAATTCTAAACCTAAACTAAATTATAACTCTTTTGAAAATCTCGTTCTTAATCTTCAGCATCCAACAAGGAAAACAGTACAGCCTATTATATTTGTTGTTGTCTACCGAGCACCAGGTCCATATTCTGAATTTTTATCTGAATTCTCAGAGTTTTTATCATGTGTAGTCCTAAAATCAGACAAAGTACTTATTGTAGGTGATTTTAATATCCATGTGGACGTTGACAGCAATAGCCTTAGTACTGCTTTCAACTCACTACTAGACTCAATTGGTTTCAGTCAGAGTGTGCATGAGGCCACGCACTGTTTTAACCACACCCTTGACCTTGTGCTGGCATATGGCATCAAAATTGAAGACGTAATAGTATTCCCGCAAAATCCTTTATTATCAGACCACTTCTTAATAACTTTCGAATTCTTACTACCCGATTATACAAAATTTGATAAAAGCTTCTACGCTAGAAGCCTATCTGACAGTGCTATAGCTAAATTCAAGGAAGATATTCCAACAGCACTAAACTCATTACCGTGCCGTAATATAACAGAGGATCTTTATGTAAACTTTAGTCCCTCTCAAATTGATAATTTCGTAGACGGTGCTACGGCCTGCCTACGGACTACTTTAGACTCTGTTGCTCCCCTTAAAAAGAAGACGATGAAGCAAAGGAAACTAGCACCTTGGTATAACTCCCAAACTCATAAATTAAAGCAAATCTTGCGCAAACTTGAAAGTAAATGGCGTTCCACCAAACTGGAAGAATCTCGTTTAGACTGGCAAGACAGTCTGAAAACCTATAGGAAGACCCTAAGAAAGGCCAGATCAGACTACTATTCATCACTAATAGAAGAAAATAAGAACAACCCAAGGTTTCTTTTCAGCACTGTAGCCAGGCTGACAGATAGCCACAGCTCTATTGAGCCATCTATTCCTATAGCTCTGAGTAGTGATGACTTCATGAGTTTCTTTAACGATAAAATTATAACAATTAGAGATACTATTCATCACCTCTTGCCCCCAACCTCTAATGGGTCACCTTTAACTGACAGACTGCTAGAAAGAACGACTAGACCTGACATATACTTAGATTGCTTTTATCCTATAAACCCTCAACAATTAATGCTAAAGGTCTCTTCAGCTAAGCCATCTACCTGTCTCTTGGACCCCATCCCAACGAGGCTACTTAAAGAAGCGTTACCCGTGGTTAACACTTCATTGCTAGATATGATAAATATGTCTTTATTGACAGGTTATGTACCGCAGTCATTTAAAGTAGCTGTGATAAAACCTCTACTGAAAAAACCACCCTCGATCCTTAGGTCTTAGCCAACTATAGACCTATATCTAACCTTCCCTTTCTCTCCAAGATCCTTGAGAAAGTAGTCGCTAATCAGTTATGTGATTTTCTACATAGCAATAGCTCATTTGAGGACTTTCAGTCAGGATTTAGAAAGCATCATAGCACAGAGACGGCACTGGTGAAAATTACTAACGACCTTCTAACTGCTTCAGACAAAGGACTTGTCTCCGTACTTGTCTTATTAGATCTTAGTGCTGCATTCGATACTATTGACCATACCATCCTCTTACAGAGACTGGAACATTTAGTTGGCATTAAAGGAATCGCACTAAACTGGTTTAAGTCCTACTTCTCTGATCGATCGCAATTTGTTAATGTTAACAATAAACCCTCCAATTACGCTAAAATTAACCATGGCGTTCCTCAAGGCTCAGTGCTTGGACCAATTCTATTCTCCTTATATATGCTTCCTCTAGGCAATATTATTAGGAAACACTCAATTAACTTTCACTGTTATGCGGATGACACCCAATTATATCTGTCAATCAAGCCAGACGAAACCAGCCAGCTAGCTAAACTTCAAGCTTGCATTAAAGATATAAAATCATGGATGGCCTACAATTTCCTGATGTTAAACTCAAACAAAACCGAAGTTATAGTGCTGGGCCCGAAACACCTACGAACCTCATTAGCCGAAGATATAATTACTCTGGATGGCATTGCCCTGGCCTCCAGTACTACTGTCAGAAATCTAGGAGTTATTTTTGATCAGGATCTATCCTTTAACGCCCATCTAAAACAAACCTCTAGAACAGCCTTTTTTCACCTTCGTAACATTGCTAAAATTAGGAACATCCTGTCTCAAAACGATGCTGAAAAACTAGTCCATGCATTCGTTACTTCCAGGCTGGACTACTGTAATTCCTTATTATCAGGATGCTCAAATAAGTCCCTTAGGACTCTCCAGCTGATCCAGAATGCTGCAGCGCGTGTTCTGACAAGAACTAAGAAAAGAGATCATATTTCTCCTGTATTAGCTTCTCTCCATTGGCTTCCTGTAAAATCCAGGATTGAATTTAAAATCCTTCTTCTGACCTATAAAGCTCTAAATGGTCAAGCTCCTTCATATCTTGAGGACCTCTTAGTACCTTATTGTCCCACTAGAGCACTACGCTCCCAGAATGCAGAGTTACTTGTGGTTCCTAGAGTCTCTAAAAGTAGAATAGGAGGCAGAGCCTTCAGCTATCAGGCTCCTCTCCTGTGGAACAAGCTCCCAATCTGGGTTCGGGGGGCAGACACCGTCGCTACATTTAAGACTAAAGTGAAAACTCTCCTCTTTGATAAAGCTTATAGTTAGGGAGTGAGGAGTTGCAGTGAACGCCTAGACCGGCGGGGCAGGGTGTATAGCTCCAGACACAGCACCCCTGCTTCTCTCTGCTTCTCTTTACAGTCATCAGATTTACCTATCGTATAATCAATAATATAGTGCCTCTCCTAGTTATGCTGTTATAATTCTAGACTGCCGAGGAAGTTCCTTCTTATGACACGCTCTTTTCTTTTGTTTCCTTTTATGCACATCCTGTCTCAGAAGTGCTTGTTACTCACCTAGCTCTGGGGAGTTTACTCCCCGGAGTCCTTATGTTTCTTCTTCGCCCAGAACATCGCCTCGGATTAGGGCGACACCAAGACCTGGGTCTTGGGTGCAGCTGTGGCTATGGACCTGCTACACCCTGCTATGCTCTGCGATTCCCTGCAATGCCCGGCTACGTCCTGCTGCGTCCACCCCGTCCACCCATGCTCTGCTGTGCCACGCTACATCCTGTACCGTCATAACCCCAACCGTCAGACACCGCCCACCAAGAGTCTGGGTCTGCCGAGGTTTCTTCCTAAAAGGGAGTTTTTCCTCGCCACTGTCGCAATAGCCACTGCTAATGCTTGCTCTTGGGGGAACTATTGGAATTGTTGGGACTTTATAGAGTGTGGTCTAGACCTACTCTATCTGTAAAGTGTCTCGAGATAACTCTTGTTATGATTTGATACTATAAATAAAATTGAATTGAATTATTAACCCCTAGGTTCGTTTTGCGCTGGAATTGTCCTTTAAATCACGTGTCAAACCCCAATTATGCAATACTCAAAGCAGAAATTGGCCGAATTTAGTTGTTGTAAAAAATATAATCATTGTTTTGCTTAATTTATTTAATTCTATGATGGCTAAGGAACTTTTTGCTGACTTTTGTAGGCCGAAATGCAGCAAAAGGCGACAAAAGTTGAAAAGAGTGACAAAAAAGCAACAAAAATGTTGCAATAACCAACATCACTGTTTGGCTACAGGACCGGGGCATACCTTTAATTGTCTTGCTTTCTGCTCCGTTTAGTTTCTTGCTGTGTGTTTCTCTTCATTAACAGGATCATGTTGTTCACCTTAAGGAGTAAAACAGCTTAATGGTCATAATTATTCAGCAACTACATTCGTTCATTTTTACGGTTTAAGCCCAGAAAGACATTAGGTCAATAGTGCGAAATATACAAGGCACCAAAATATTAAGTTTTTTTTTTAGCCCTTGTGTCCATTTGACCATGCCCGCGGGTCCTCCCCGGTCAAAACTGAAAATCAATACTTTTTCTGACGTTTTTGTCTCTTTTTGTCGACACTTTTGGTGCTTTTTTCAATGTTTTGGCGTTTTTTTGACGTTTAATGGTTCTTTTCACTACCATGTATAAAAACCACTAATTAACTTATTTCCAATAGTTTTACACTTATTTTTTGAATTCATTTCAATAAACCTCATTTATAGGAAATTACCTAATTCTTGATTTAAAAAAGGAGAACTGGGCACCTGTACAGCTCAGTTGATAAAGGGGGTACCCATATATAGAGGTTTACTCCTCGAAGCAGCGGGCCCGGGTTCGACTCCGACCTGCAGACCTTGGCTGCATGTCATTCCCCCCTCTCTCTCCCCTTTCATGTCTTCAGCTTTCCTGTCAAAAAAGGGCTGAAAATGCCCAAAAAAAGTATGAATTTAGACTAATATTATAATATGTAAAGGAAGCATAATCACAGACTTGTATATGTCAAAGTTCAGTGAGGATACTGTTTCAAAACAATGAATAAAACACCCAAAATTCAATGAAAGTAGAGATTCGATCTTTTGTTGTACTTGAAAAGCCCGTTGTATGGAATCATCCATGTTATTTTGGGGTAATTAAAATAAGGTAGTTAAAGAGAAACCCATATTTCTGATATAGATATTTTGAAAACAGGTCAAATTTGACCCAAAGACAACACCAGGGTTAATTGGTAAGTCTTTAAAGAAACTCATTCAACCTCTTACATGGAGAGACAAATGGCAGAAAACAGGCCAGGAAAGGATACTTTCTTGTTACTGTGATCATCCACATTCATGCTGCTGATCTTATCACCTGTCATTGATGCACTACCTAACAAATTATTTGTGCAATGGTATCTAGTTAACTAGCTACCATTCACTGTAATAAGATGTACTAGTACATTCACAACAAAGTGTTGCTAACCTTAACAGTAAAGCTAATAACAGAAGATATACTCTGTATGCCAACAAACGCCAATAACTGCAATCAATGTGAGGTAAATGTAGGTCAACTAACATCTGGTTATAGTAGCATGTGAAGTGTTGCTTAAGCTATCTGCATTTAGAATCCAACTAGCTATTATGTTTCGATGAACAATAACTTAACATAGAATACCAATACTGACTAGATTCATGAAAGGTCAGATAATGCGTAAAAATGTCAAAAATGCAGTAATTTTATCAACTTACCTGTGACCATGCTTGGGAAACACTGAAAATAAAAGGGGTTAAATGCTGGACCTATTCAATGCTTGGAACTATTGTGTTGCTTCCTCCTTTTCCAATAAAGACAGAAGTCTATGAAAGCGTTGCACCTCTCTCTTTCAACGGGTCTGGGTATCGCCATTAGATATAAAATACTTCTATAATATATATATACACGTTATCGTTTTTTCCTCCTTTTTCAAGTAAGACCAACCTCTAGTTTCCAGAGCCAATCAATGTGCCAAGTCAATGTGAGTTTCCAATGTGTGCCTATGAGCATTCAGAAAATGCTGAGGGCAGGATTTGAAACATGATCACCCGCCAGAAAACATCCAAATACAGTCACGTTTGTATGCTAACAAACGCCAATAACTGCAATTAATTTGAGGTAAATGTAGGTCATCTAACATCTGGTTGTGGTAGCAAGCAAAGTGTTGCTTAACTTAGCTATCTGCATTTAGAATCTAACTAGCTATTATCTTTCGATTGACAATAACTTAAAGCTGGCTACATAGAATACCAATACTGGCTAGATTCATTAAAAGGTCAGATAATGCGTAGAAATGTCAAAAATGCAGTAATTTTATCAACTTACCTGTGACCATGCTTGGGAAACAAAAAAACATGAAAGGGGTTTAATGCTGGAACTATTGAATGTTTAAAACTATTGGTTGCATGCGTTGCTTCCTCCTTTTCCGATCAGAAGTCTTTGGCTGCTTTTAATGTTTGTGTATTGATAAGTTTGATTATGTCCCTGTCTTTTTATGCAATTGTTTTAATGTGTTTCTCTATTTCTACTGTTATTTTTATATGTGCGAATACGTTAGGCCGGCAATACGTCATTACGAGGGACGTCTCAACACCACGCCCCTTTTCTGGGGGAAAACAATCCTGCGTTCCCTTTAGACGACAACAGCGTAAACGACAGAGGAAATGTAAATCGCAAAACCAACCAGACTTTTACTTTAAACAAACCGTTTTCAATTAATAACTATGCCAAAAAGTTGCTGAGTAGTTTGTTGCACCAACAATACATCCAAAAACCCTGGTCTTCGATTTGTCCTCTTGCCATGACCTAAAATAGATCCTGATAGATGGGCTTTGGCTCCAGGCTATAGACCAGACCGGCTTCAGCCTATAGACCAGACCGGCATCGCCAAGGCTCCCTATGAGAGAGAAGAATCGTGCTGTCACATCAGGACAGAAACAGGAAAATGCCGAAAAGCTGTTGTGACTGATATATGAGGCTCATAAGATACGTGAATATTCTCAGTCAGAGTTACTACTGATGGATAGCTAACATTAGCTTAAGTGGGAGGCTGCTAACAGTTTAGCAGCATCAGACTGTCGTCTCCAACTAAATCTCAGCTTATAGACCAAACAGTTGGTTATTAATAACAGGTTGATTAATAACAGGTTGATTAATTACAGACGACACTCAGCCTAACTATAGTGATTTAATCAGATATGTATTTGCAGTATGTGCCACTGTGTTGGGTCATTGATCCACTGATGCGAGGGAAGACTGAGGGGACATGAGGGTGATCGACCTTCATTTATTAAGGTATCGTGAACGCTCGGGTTCAGGCGAGGTCACAGAATAAACATTAGACATGTTTATAAAACAAACATCTGTTTAACAAGAAATAAATCCACACGCATTTGTCAAAATTATGATCCAAACACACGTCAAATTGCATTGACTTCTATGGGATTGTATATTTTCTATGCCCAAAAAGTGGGCGCGGCCTTCAGTTTTAGCGAAGCACCCGTACGTGCCGGCCTAACATATGTCTTTGCTGTCAGTTTCATGTGTGATTGTATATCAGCTCCATTGAAAAGCACTACACACTACACATAAACAAGGAAATACGTTTTGTGTAAATGTTTTATTCTGTGCCAAATATGCTTTTGTGTGTGCAAAAATGTAACTATATTGTGTGGTTCAAACATGAGGCTTAGCTTAGCCTCAGTGCCTTGCTCATAATGCAGCTATCTGAGGTAGGCCTACTGTTCATCAGGACCTCCAAAGAGTCATGAATGAAAGTGATGTCATTTATTAAAGATGAAAAGAAATGATAAACAGCTGCAATTGCTTAATTTTTTTGAGTCATTTTCAAGCAAAATTGCCAAAATGTAATTGTGGATATACACAATCACATTTTACAGGTCTCTTTAGACTTCTGAGATATTATATCTTTAGCTTTTGGTTTTGGGTTTTGGTTTCCTCTGGTAAATTGTGATGAGCATTTTTTTAAGTGAATATTTTGTCACAATATGTGCATTTACAGGTTTAATAAACAACACATTTTCTGACTTGTCTTGCACACATAAGAGACTGAAACTATTAATTCTGTGCGGTGTTGTCGTGCTTTGGCCTCAGTCTTAAAGGGCTGCTATAAGTTTCTTAAACCACCAGATGTCACTGTGTTTGCTGAGTTTAAAGCCCTCAAGCTACTGAGGGTTTTTTGGCACAAACAGAAGGAAATCCTTTACAATACATTACAATGTATCTTTACAATAGTTGTGTGTTAGTGTTTGCTCTATTTTCTTCTGATGCTTATGATTAGTTACAGTGTGTTTGTGTAAAACTGTGTTTGTGGTTTGTGTCTGTGAGGTGGGGGGCAGAGTTTACCAATATATTTTGAAAGGTTGGGTGTTTTTCATTCTTGTGTTTTCTTATTTGTATATTTTTCAATTTTTCTCTTCTGTAGTCTTACATTTTTTGTATTATTCTGTACATTTTGCATGTTGCTATGTGTATTTTAATGTATGCATACAAGTTGTAATGAAACGTGCTGCATAAAAGTGCCTTACCTTTCACTTACCTTTCCTTACCTTGCCTTTTAATGTGTTTCATGCTATCATTTACCCAAAAAAGGCCCTTTAATGTAATTTTCTTTGATTTCACAGTGTACAGAGTCCTTGACAGTTTATATTATAGCAATAAAGTTAATTTAGTATTCATACTAGGGCTGCCAAAATTAACGCAATAATGAGTTAACGCAAATTCCTTTTCATTTTAATTTTTTAAACGCATGCGTAATTCGGGCCCCAGGCCGCTCTGTAGATTAGGGAAATCAGAAGGTGATGCAGCAGTAACGTTGTGGATGGCTAGCAGGAACTGTGAAGTGCTCCATGTTAACATCCAGTGGATCGCCGTCCGCCGTCCACCGTCTGGCTCGCCGCGGCGAAGTGAAGCGTATCTCCGGTCTGATCTGATCAGACCCGCGGTGTGCTGAAGGTGTTTCTGGAGAACGTGATCCATGACGCCGTCACCTACACCGAGCACGCCAAGAGGAAGATCGTGAACGCCATGGATGTGGTATACGCTTTGAAGAGGAAGGGCCGCCGCACGCTGTAGGGGTTCGGAGGTTAAACCTGATCCTGAGTCACAAATAAAAGGCTCTTTTAAGAGCCACACTCTTCATCTAAAGAGAGTGTTCCCGTTCTGAGGAACAGGCTTTATTACTTACATTTTTAACTATATCAATGATCGATAATAAGCAGCTCAAGACCCAGGAAAGAGAAACAAAGCTCCTTGAGCAGAAATGGATAAAGATAACGGTCTTTTGAATGGCAAGTTCAGATGTTTCACTCCACAAGACTTACGTTATTTGCATGTCCTGTCGATGTGAACTGAGTTACCACTGGAGTACGTTGTATCTCAGATACCCCTTCAGCATTAAAACTTGAAAAATATGCCTTTTAAAATACATTTAGAACAGATAAATGTGTGATAAATTTGTGATTAATCGTGAAATAACTATGGACAATCATGCGATAGTCAAGATTAAATATTTGAATCGATTGACAGCCCTAATTTATCGCCTACATAAAACCGTAAATTAGATTTTCTACTAACAAGAGAATAAGCAGTAGACGGTGTGTTCTAACACTGTGATTCCCAACTAGACGTACTTCTGTTGTTGCCTGGGAGTACTGTACTTGGAAAGATTGTGGAGCAGCTTAACTAATTGATGAATGAATAAATGATTTGAATAAAAGAATATATCAGCTGTAACACCTGAACATGTAGCAGTTATATAAAAGTGCTTAAAAAACTAGTAAGCAAGCAAGCACAGAAGTTTAAACAGGTAGCTAAAACTAATAAATTACAGTTCAAATGATAAGCTAAAAGTAATGAATAAATGGTTGAAACTTTCAGCTTCACTTCCAAGTAGTAGTAGTATGATTGTTGCCCAAACCAACCTTAATATTGACAGTTCAGTTGTATGAAAAGCTTAACAAAATCCACTTTTATAATACGAATAGTGTTATACGTTTGTAACATATATTGGGAATAGATGAAGGGGTACGTGAGTTCATCTGACAGGACTGTTGGGAGACCTCAGAAAAAAAGGTTGGGAACCACTACAGATGTAAATGCACACTTACCTCCTGTTAACCATCCTGAATGAGAGCTCACCTGAGAGCCTGTAGCTCCACCTGTCTCCAGTCACCTGTCACTGCAATTGCTGCTGGCGCCAACCCCGTCCCTGATGACATGATTCACAAACATATCAGATACATGTCCTGTGGATAATTCTGCATAACTGATCCAATGCGTACAGATCACTCAAACAAGACAATAGCTCTTTTAAGACATGGAATATGTAACATTGCTGGCTTCATCTATCCACAATTAGCACCATCTACAAATGCTGGTAAAATATGCAAAGTGGCTGGGACATTTGCTTCACTCACCAGCCAAAACATAATGCTATGCTAATCCATTAAATGGCTGGTAAAATGTAAACATGCATTAGCTATTTGGCTGGTGGACCCTACAGATACATGTGGATAATTCTGCATAGCCTAACTTATATAATGCTTACAGATCACTTAAACAAGACAATAATCCTTTTACAGTAAGACATGGAATATGTGACATGGCTTCATCTATCTGTTATAAAGCAAGACAGATGTGTCCATTAGGTAAATGTTACTGACGTCTTTTTCAGAATCAGAATCAGAATACTATCTGACATGACAGGTGCATTACAGAAAGGCCTACAACAGGGGTCTTCAATGTTTCTTAAGCCAAGGACTCCTTATCTTAGAGAGAGACAGAGGAGGGGCCCCCTACTACATATTTTATAAAATTAAGTTGCATATTTAACTCTGCCTACAATAAAAGCCTTAAGCTTTTATACATACATGTTTAGTGCATAGAAAATTAAGCTATAACAATAATTGTTGGCATGATTTTATAAATCATGTTTTAGTGTTAAACATACATGTGACAGTAAATCCTTAGGATGAACTGTATCTGTGGATGTAAGAGACTACCTTACCTATACGGCTGTAAGCCTTTCATTAATGTCTTTTTGTCACAAATAGGCTGATTTATATTTGCTAATAACATGTTGGATTCATGTTAATACATTTGAATTTTTGAAAAAGCTTTCAAAAGTTGCAAAGGAATTCCCTTCATTCATTTTGCCAGATGATGGTCTAGTACCGAAACGTTGCCTACTATTAAATTTATTTTTTGCAAGATAGACAGTGTGCGGGAGTTTCTCTGCAACTGCAAAATAAAGAGAAATTAAAGTGCCCAAGAGTTGCATAATTGTGCAATGCCGCAGTTAAAATACCAAAGAAAGTTTTAGTTTTTCATTTTTATCCTATTATATATTCTTTATGTTTCTGTTACATCTTGTTTGAATGCCTTTTTATGTTGTATGCAGACTACAGCACTTGCCTTGTTGAAAAGTGCTTAACAAACTTTTCTTGCCTTTGCTAACAATAGCTTAGCTAATGTGAGCTTGCAGAAATCCTGCAGAATGCTGGTCCTGCATGGCACCCGATGTACACAATATTTACCCCTATATGGTATGCCCTATAGACACACATATTTACCACAGTGGGTCTTGCACATAGGTCTTGCATTATATTTGGATTCCCTAGCTTTTCTTTCAGAACTGACTTCCACACATTTCTTGACATATTACACACATTAATACAACCAATGGTTCCCTTTCTCTTCTTCTTTAAATATTGCATTACTCACTGAAAGACCAGAAGTTCAAATATGTAGACAGAAATACTTATTTTCTTTCCTCGATGGTGGCTGCTATTGTGGGATGTATGTAAACTTGCCTTGTTGAAAAGTGCTTAACAAAATTGTCTTGACTTTTGCTAACAATAGCTTAGCTAATGTGAGCTTGCAGAAGTTGTGCTAGTCCACCTGTTATGTTAGTAAAATGGTTGCTAAGTTACAAACATGCTAACATTACTTACATTTGTACTCTTCTTCAAATGACTCGGTGTCCTCCATTTACGAAATACAAACTGAGAGTATATCTGGTTAAAAAATAAAGCAGCTAACGTTTGCTGAAGTTAAGTTTAACTTTATCGTCAAGCGTTAGGTGAGATAACGTTCGTCCACCGGAGCTTTCTTTCCGCGGGAGAAGAACAAAATGGCGAAGGATCAAGTATGATGGAAAGTGATACACGAGGCAATCATAAAGATCCGTCTCTCTCTCTCTTTCAACCGTCGATCAAACGTTTTTAACTGACCGAACGATCAGAGAGAACGGTGGAACGGTGGAACGGTGGAACGAGTCCGGGTTGCCAGGTAACCAGAGTTTTCCCCATTTCTCGCCGCCTTTCTGATCGTCTTTTCTGTCTTTTAAAATATTGTAATTTCTCTTTCTTTTCTTTTCTTTTTTTATCTTATTGACGAATAATAAAAATATAAGAACTATAGGCTATCTATAATTAAAACAAGAAAATAAATGTAGCCTATAATCAAACCAAAGACCACCCTCTAAAATGTGGGCTATAACTTTTATATGTTTTTATTTATCCATAGTAGATAGATAGATAGATAATAGATATACTTTATTAATCCCAAACTGGGAAATTACTGTGTTACAGCAGCAAGTTACAAGGACATTCACACATACACACACATACAGAAAATACAAGAAATATAGCCTACTAAAATTAGATAAAATACAATAACAATATGATAACAAAAGATTAAAATACCAGAACACCTTCTGAAAAAAATAACAACAAAACAAGTGTAGAATAACATTTTCAACCTACATAGTAGGCTATATAGCCTATAACAAAATGAAATATGTATAATATGAAATATGAAGTAACCAGTTTGCAAGCAGCATAATCAATGTGTTGTTTGTATTTATTTTATGTAGGCTATTTTAACAAATAGTCTGATATGAATGGTGTATTGTTTTTTATTAATAAAGATGAGGGGAAAATACCTCTCCACTACAGGACTAGATAGATAGATAGATAGATAGATAGATAGATAGATAGATAGATAGATAGATAGATAGATAGATAGATAGATAGATTAATAGGTCCCAGTAACTTACAGACATCACACACAACATACACATAAACAGGATGATAAAATAACAAATAACAACAACAAAAACAACTCCGCATGAACAATATGGACAATAAAAGAAAAGATACTAAATAAAAAATCCGCATGAATGTACCAAGGGATGTAAAAGCAACTACAGTAATGGGCTATGGCCACTACGGGGCGCAATGGTCTACTTTTTCCACGTCTGTGTAACCGAGACAAATGTTCGTGCTTTTATTTTGAAAGTGCGATGAGGAAGTGTGCGTTTCATTGTTCGCGTTGACTCCGGTGCTGCTCGTGCTCGCTCAGCCTCCTCCCGTCGTCGCCATGGTGCAGATGATGGAGTCGCAGTGCGAGTATTTCATGTATTTCCCGGCGGTGCCCATCACGGATCTGTCGGACCCGGCACGGTACCGCACTCTGCCCCGCCGGAGTCACCTCTACCTGGGGGAGACGGTCCGATTCCTGCTGGTGCTGCGCTGCAGGGACGCTGGGGCGACGCCAACCGAGCACGGCCCCGGTAAGGAAGGGGGCGGGGGGGCGCATCCATCTGGCTCTGGATGAAAGGGAGGAGGGGAGAAAGATATTTTGTACTGTCTCTGTAATATTCATGCAGGCAAACAATGTGCGTCCCTTTTAACTAGGCCTATGCTGAAAGCATTGAGTGCAGAATGTGCAAAAAATATATAGTATCTAGTTGGCCCTATATATAATCAGTGTACACAAACTATAGCCTTCTATTTCATTAACTAGATATACTAGATACTAGCCTTTATTTTATTTTTTATTTTATTGGTTTATTTCATAGGGACTATGCATATTTATGAACATTTTTGTATTAAAAAAAAACACCATGTAGGCTAAATATGCCAGAATTAGTAAAAATAACTACTTTTCATCTGCAGTCCCTAGTCAGGTGACATAGGACTAACATAGAGACAGCCAGCAGTCATACAGCACTCATTCATTATAAGTTAAAAGGTACACATAATGGTGACATATGCATGACAAAGACATTATTCATCCACCTCTATAGGCTACTGCATTTAACAGTGAAAGTGTATGGGTGATGAAATGTGTGACAGTTAAAAGTGAGTGCATCTCTGTTTAAAGTGCGTTTTAAAGGTGTTGAATGTAGGACTCTCTCTGATTGGGAGGGGCGAGCTATTCA
The DNA here is from genome assembly GCF_008315115.2 of Sander lucioperca. Classification (NCBI taxonomy): domain Eukaryota; kingdom Metazoa; phylum Chordata; class Actinopteri; order Perciformes; family Percidae; genus Sander; species Sander lucioperca. The sequence continues at coordinate 24,874,880 of NC_050185.1, forward strand.
AGAGTTTACCTCCTATTATTGACAATACCTTTTGTCCAGAAGTGGGGCGTCTAAATGGTATCACCCAGTCCCCTTTTACAGAGGCCCGTGTTCTACCTCCACTTTCAAGTCTTTGGAAGAAGCCATGCAGCGGAGGGCGGGGGGGGGCAAGATTATGTAGCACTTTATTATAATTTTTGCGCATTCTGCACTCAATCCATTCATCCATTCATCCTCTCATTCCTCTGCACACAGTGGTGTAGTCTAATGTATTGTAGTGGGTATACTGTTCTGTATATTGGCCAGAATCGGCATTTGGGGGAGAGGGGGCCATGTCATAGTGGGGGCTCTGGCTGTCCTCCCCAGGGAAGTTTTGAGCATCAACGACTTCATTTCCTGTTTTTGGATACACCAATTTACTGTGGAAATACCTTTATTTATCCTATGTGAAGAAGAAAAACACAGATGACAATAATTAATATATCAAAAATATAACAGAAAGTATGTTGTTGCGTGTCACCGGGCATTTTTATGTGGGTATATGGGAATCCTGGAGCTTTCTTAGTGGGTATACTGCGTATACCTGCGTATCACGTAGACTACACCACTGACTGTACACAAACTATAGCCTTCTAGTTCACTTACTATATATATACTAGGTACTAGCCTTTATAGTTTTTGCACATTCTGCACTCAATCCATTCAGCCTCTTTTTTCCTATATGTTAAACAGCTATTTTGTATGGGCTATATTTGTTTCTGTAGCCTAGCTATTGTTTTTTTTTATATTAATGTTCAATATGTTTGTTTGGTTGTTTGTTTATGTATGCACCAACAACCAAGACCAATTCCTGGGTTAACCCGTGTTGTTTTCTCGTCGACCGTGCAACTTTTAGGTTCTCTGGGTCAAATACGTTGATTTTTGAACGTATTTGTCACTTTTTCCACGTTTTTTGTCACTTTTTCCGATGTTTTTGACGATTTTCGTCGACTTTTTTGATGCTTTTTTCAACGTTCTTTTTTCAAATGCTATAAAATTAAATAAAACACCCAAATTCAATGAAAGTAGTGAACTGATCATTTATTCTACCTGTGAAGAGCGTTGCATGGAACCACCCACGTTATTTTTTTGAGTATTTTTTAGAAAGAAACCCAAATTCCTGATATAGAAACTTATTGAAAATGGGTCAAATTCGACCCCGAGGAAACAGGAGGGTTAAAAGATACATTCCTCTGCACATACCAAACGGTAGCCAGAACGTCAGAGGTGAAGGATTATGGACTGACTGTAGCCAGTGAAAATGTTCACGTGCATGAATATTATCTGCATGTTTGCATGCTTTTCCAGCAGGGGGCGCTGAGGGCACTGCAGCCGGTTTTGGGACGGAGTCAGCCAGTAGCCGGGCGTGGAGGGAGCTGGCCGGCTCTCTGTGCGCCGTGGCCAGCGTGAGTCCCGGTGAGAGCAGCCGCCATCGAGGCAACCACCACCAGCATCACCATGACTACCAGAGCAGCGGGGACGAGGCCAACGAGGACGGCGAGGAAGACTACATTGCAGCGGCGGAGGCAGCCATCGCAGCGCTCGGCAGCAGGGTGGACTCCCGGTGTCGGAGCTTCAGGGACTGCAAGCCGTTGCTCATCCACAACTCATCTGGGACGGCGGCGAGGGAGTTCCGCAGGGCGCCTGTTCAGGTACCGCTGCGTTACTTATGTTGACAATTCACAGCTGTGTGTGAGATAACTATCTCATTACCTCACACATTACAATATCGCACTCTTATGCTACTTGCACACTGGTTACTTTATATTCAATATTATACATATTTTATTTTGTTATAAATACTATGTATGTGGGTTAGGGCTGGGCAATAATTCAATATGATCATTTGTCGTATTTCAATGGGAATCATATTGTGGTGAAATCATATATCGAGATATCGTGATATACAATTACGTTGTCTAAATTGATAAAAACATGCACATACTAACTCCATTTTCTCAGAAAATCTGTTGTGAAACATCATGAGGGAATATCATTTGAAGAATTGCAGATTTGATTTAACATCACGCTACTAAAATCTCATTGTTAAAAATATTTTGTGAAAGCACCGATTGTCAACCCTACAATATTGTCGCAATATCGATATCGATGTATTTGGTCAGGAATATCGTGATATCTGATTTTCTCCATATCGCCCAGCCCTAATGTGGGTTGTAAATTTGATTCTACACTTGTATATTTAGGGCTGTTAGTAGGGGTTAGTAGGGGCTGGGGAAAAAAATTAATGAAAATTGCAACACAAATCAAATCAAAATCCATGTATTGTAAAAGAATCCAATCCAGGCTAAAAGCATATCTTCATATTGTGTGTTTGTTTAAGTGAAGAAAAGGTAGCACATGTCAAGCTCCCAAGATAAAGACGACAAAATAATGAAATATTAGTGTTTTGTCCTCCTTGGGGGGAAGGACAGAGGAAAGGAAGTAAGTAGGGAGGAAAGAAGGATGAAAGACAGAATGCAAGGATGGAAAGAAAAGGGAAGATTGGAAGAATGGAAGGAAAGTTAAGGAAGAATAAATAAGGATGGACAGAAAAAAGGAAGGAAGGGAAGAAGACGAGGTAGGAAAGGAAAGGAGAGAAGGAGAAAAGGAGGGAGGATTTCCTGTCCCAGAGGCGAGAAGACACTAGAACATATTCACATTTAACACGCTGTGTTTTCTAAAGACAATCTAATTTAGAAGTTTTTGTTGTCATGGTTTTTTTTCTGCATTTTTGGCGCGTTTAAAAAAAATTTAATGTTTTTCTGGCTTTTTTCAATGTTTTTTGAATGATGTTTTTTATTATTTCTAATATGTATTTAGTTTACTGTCACAGAGGAAAGAAGACACTAGAAAATATTCCCCTTCAACAAGTTTTTGGTTGTTTTTTTTCCACTTTTAAAAAAACTTTTTTGTTACCTTTTTTGACGGGTTTTTTCCAAAGTTTTTTCTACTTTGTTGCTGCTTTTTAGTTTAGCTTCAAGTATGTTTTTTATGTTTCTGACTGACTTTATTAGTTACTTACTTATTAGTGTTTTGTCCTCTTTGGCTTGGACGCTTGAGATGTGCTACCTTTTCTTCATTATTTGGAAAACAAAATGTCAGAAAATGGTGAAAAATGTGGATCAGTGTTTCCCAAAGTCCAAGATGACGTCCTCAAATGTCTTATTTTGTCCACAACTCAAAGACAGATAGACAGACAGACAGACAGACAGACAGACA
>NC_050185.1:24883116-24888116 GCF_008315115.2 Sander lucioperca
CGCAACCGTTACCTTCTCTGGTTTAGATATGAGGACGGAAAAGCTGAAGAAGTCCGACTACAACCATTAGATGTGAGAAAAGTCTTTAGTGACAGTCATTTGGTTTAGGAGGAACCCAGAACGTCAGCACTCTACCTTATAATGGCGGGGAAAACCCTTAGTTTGATGGTTTGATTTTCCTCTCCCGCTCTGCAGCCACCAGTCAGGGGAGGTCGGCATGGCGTCTTTCTGCAGGGTGGAAAGCCTGGCCTGCCGCCTTCCCAGCATGCTCAGCGCTTTGGAGGAGCACGACTTCCTGTTCCAGCTGCACCTCAACGACATGCCGCAAGATGACTCCAACGAGGTTTGGACTCGTTTGGGTTGTTGTTTTCTAGAATGTGATCTTTTATATATTTTTTCTCATCATTGATATTTTTAACCCTTGTGTCGTCTTCCCTTCGACCATCAACTTGCTGTCTATCCAGGTCAAAAGTGAAATTGAATTTTTGGTGCTTTTTTTTCAGCATTTTTGGCTCTTTGTTTATGCTTTTGACATTTTTGAAAACGTTTTTGTCACTTTTTTCAACATTTTGTTTTAAATTCATGGTCAATAAACATTATTTATATGACATTATACCCAATTTTTTGAGTGAAAAAGGCTGAAATTATGAATTATTTTGACTGATAGTTAAGATCAGAGCATGTTGAGTGGATCACAGACTGGTTCATGTCAAAGTTTAGTCAGGATACTGTTTTAAAATCAAATGTTATAAAAATTGAATAAAAACACCCAATTCAATGAATGTAATCATTCATTTTACCTGCAAAGACGCTATGGAACCCATACAACATACAAACCCATAATTCTGATATAAAAAACTTTGAAAATGGGTCAAATATTATATATTTTACGGTTTGTTTGATAACGGTTGAAGGTGGGCCGTAGCTTTGATGGGAATTTATTAGGTCACAAATCTTTTCTACCAATGAGAACGATTGTTACGTCCCTACTGTGTCTTGGGACGGGGGGGACGCTAACAATTAAACATACAATTACATGATGCCGGGACATACCGCCTCCGTCACACAAACAACCGGCGCATCTACTGACGCTATGATGTTTTCAGTGAGTGTCCGAAATCTGGTTTGGTCGTTCCCTATATAGTTCACTATTTAATAAACAATATATATAGGGAGTAGTGAGTGAGGGAATGAGGGAACGGTTTCTAACACAGCTAATCAGTCTACAAACCCAGGGAAGAGGGCTAATCAGCTAGTTTAACTGAACACACCTGTGAGGGTGTTCAGGGCCTTTAATTCATTCATCGACCTGAGAGCAAACTTAAACCCAGAAGTTGTTTTTAACTCTGAAAAGAGAGGGGAAAAAATCTATGATTTGGGAAGAAATATAAAAAGGAAACTAAACATAGTGATCGTGTTTCATGTCTCGTCTTCAGGAAATCATTTCACACACACACACACACACACATAGACACACACACACACACACATAGACACACACACAGACACACACACACATAGACACACACACACACACACACACACACACATAGACACACACACACAGTCACACAGACACACACATAGACACACACACACACACAGTCACACACACACACACACACACACACACACATACACACACACACACACACACAGTCACACAGACACACAGACACACACACATTATTTCATCACAGTTTGTCAGTCGTTTTCAGTGTTGTTGTATTTTCAGGGGCTGGAGGTTCCCCTGGTCGCTGTGCTGCAGTGGTCAACTCCCAAGATGCCTTTCACCAACTGCATCTACACCCACTACAGGTGAGGACCAACCAGTCCTTCAAACCATACGACTATATCTGTCCTTTGCCCACCCCCAATACAACCTAACAGTCCTCGTATCTAAACCAGAGAAGGTAAAGCTTGATTTATGGTTCTGCGTTAAATCTACGCCGTGGCTACGTGCCCTTAATAAACCCTTAATAAACCCTTAATTCACCCATTTACATGCTGGCTCTATACATGCTAAAAGTACTGATTATTTACATGGAGTCTGGTGGAAATATGCTGGCTCTATACACGCTAAAAACCCTGATTATTTACATGGAGTCTGGTGGAAATATGCTGGCTCTATACACGCTAAAAGTCCTGATTATTTACATGGAGTCTGGTGGGTTTCTGACTCTTTCTCCATCTCCCCCTCTCTCTGTCTCTCTCTGTCATTCTCTCTCCATCTCTCTCTCTCTCTGTCTCTCTCTCCCTCTCACTCCCTCCCTCTCCCTCTCTATCTGTCTCTCTCTGTCTCTCCCTCTCTCCCTCCCTCTCCCTCTCCCTCTCTCTCTGTCCCCCCCCCCTCAGGTTGCCCAGTATCCGTCTGGACCGGCCTCGGTTCGTGATGACAGCCAGCTGTCCCAGCACCGTCAGAGTGAAGGAACACTTTAAGGTCAAATACGTTCTGCTCAACAACCTGCAGGACTTCCTGGCTGTCCGGCTCGTCTGGACTCCAGACGGTCAGTGTTACACCGCCACAGTTTGGACACATTTTGTGCAGTCTTCACGTCTTCAAAATGGGCTCAATTTGTCACTTCTCACAACAGGCATCAGACCCTGACCCTGTTCTACTCTGTGTGTTCAGGTCGCGGTCCGGTGGATGACTCCCCGCTGGCTGCGGTCGTCTGTCACAGTCCGCTCAGTAACCTCGGCCACTGTCGGAAAGGCAGCACGCTGTCCTTCAGCGTGGCCTTCCAGATCCTCAAACCAGGACTCTACGAGGTACCACACACACACACACACACACACACACACACACACACACACACACACACACACAGACACACACACACACACACACAGATACACACACACAGGCAGAGACACACACACACACACACACACACACACACACACAGATATACACACACAGGCAGAGACACACACACACACACACACACACACACACACACACACACACACACACACACATACATACACACAGACAGAGACACACACACACACACACACACACACACACAGACACACAGACACAAACACACACACACACACATATACACACACACAAACACAGACACACACACACACACACTCTCAGAGCTGGCCTGAACCAGTCTGGTGCCCTTGGCAACAGCTTTTTTCACGGGTTTTCTCTTTTTTTTCAACATGTTTGTCGCTTTTTTCAAATCATTTGTTGGTTTTCTGCAACTCTTTTGTTGCTTCTTGTGACATTTTGAGGGTTTTTTTATATATATATATATTTTTTTTTGACTTTTTTGTCACTTTTTCTGAAGTTTTTGTTCTTTTTCTCGACTTGTTTCCCTAATTATATTTAACTTTTCTTGACTCATTTGGACTGCTGGCGCCCCTAACATTCGCCACGTGCCGGCCCTGTCCACTCTGATGCTTTCAATGTTTGTTGGTTTTCACCTTTTTTCTATTTCTAAAACTTTTTCCTTCTTTTTTCGCCGTTTGTCGCTTATTCTTTATTTACATTTGTGACACTTTTCTGATTGTTGAGGTTTTTTAAAACAGTTTTGACATTTGTTTTCAACTATTATCTTATATATAATAATAATATATTATCTAGACTTTTCAACGCAACAATGTTTAAATTGAATCGTGACATTATTGATGATATTAGTTTTTGTTTCTTTTAATATATATACAGAAATGTTTAAATTAAACAAGGACAAAAATGTTTGTGTGTGTGTGTGTGTGTGTGTGTGTGTGTGTGTGTGTTTGCATGTGTGTGTGTGTGTGTGTGTGTGTGTGTTTGCATGTGTGTGTGTGTGTGTGTGTGTTTGCGTGTGTGTGTGTGTGTGTGTGTGTGTGTGTTTGCATGTGTGTGTGTGTGTGTGTGTGTGTGTGTGTGTGTGTCTGTGTGTGTCTGTGTGTGTGTGTGTGTGTGTGTGTGTGTGTGTGTGTGTGTGTGTGTGTGTGTGTGTGTGTGTGTGTGTGCTTTTTAAAACAGTTTTCACATGTTTTAACTTTAACTTCTCTTTCCTCATTTGGCCCCACCCCCCTAAAATGAGATAGATGAGATTAGAAGTTTTGAACCCATTGAATGTATGAAGTAAGAAGGGATGAAAGAAGCCTGAACACATTCTCCTCTCGTGTTTCCTCCTCTGATCAGCTGAGTCAACACATGAAGTTGAAGCTCCAGTTCACGGCCTCGGTGTCCAACCCTCCGCCCGACGCTCGCCCGCTGTCACGTAAGAACAACTAAACATCTCTTTACTATCAAAGTAGTGTAACTTTATTTAAACAGTCACAGTGTACAAATAAACATTAACCTTGTATTACAGGGATTCTCAAACGTTTTACTCAAAGGTCTGCATCTGAATTTATTTTAAGCTCAGATGTCCAGAACAATTGGCAACTCATCAACACACATGGAAACGCCAGAGCAGGGGGAATGAGAGGGGGAACCCCAGAACAGGGGGAATGAGAGGGGGAAACGCCAGAGCAGGGGGAATGAGAGGGTGCACCCCAGAGCAGGAGGAATGAGAGGGGGAAACGCCAGAGCAGGGGGAATGAGAGGGGGAACCCCAGAACAGGAGGAATGAGAGGGGGAAACGCCAGAGCAGGGGGAATGAGAGGGGGAACCCCAGAGCAGGGGGAATGAGGGGGAAACGCCAGAGCAGGGGGAATGAGAGGGTGCACCCCAGAGCAGGAGGAATGAGAGGGGGAACCCCAGAGCAGGAGGAATGAGAGGGGGAAACAGCAGAGCAGGGGGAATGAGAGGGGGAAACAGCAGAGCAGGGGGAATGAGAGGGGGAACACCAGAGCAGGGGGAATGAGAGGGGGAAACACCAGAGCAGGGAGAATGAGAGGGGGAACCCCAGAGCAGGGGGAATGAGAGGAGGAGACGTAGCAGTGGAGAAGTAGCCTCAGTATGATGATAGAAGGTGAAACCGTTGCTGTGGTGACCGTGTCGCCGTGTTTCTCCTCCCAGGTAAAAACAGCCCGTCCAGCCCGGCGTTTCGAGA